>NC_141298.1:12490000-12522500 GCF_037954325.1 Fistularia commersonii | reverse complement strand
GTGGCTGGACCTGGAACTTCTGTCCGTGAAGGTTCAGAAGAGAACCGGTGACAAATGGCAGCCCTGGTGGAATCCAACCTTCACGCAGGCAACATAGACCGAGATCTGGCTGGTCCTTCCAACACCTGCCACAGGAAAGCCATGGTAGAATACCTTCTACAGGTCTACTAACCTCATGTAGACTGGACCCTCCAGGACCCTGCTGAGGGTGTGGAGTTGGTCCACTGTTCCATGACCAGGACCAAAACCACACTGGTCCTCCTGTGTCTGAAGTTCAACTATCTGGTGGACCTCCTCTCCAGAGCCTCAAATAGACCTTTCCAGGGAGGCTGAGGAAGGAGATCACTCTGTTGGTGGAACACAACAGGAACATCTGGTCCCCCTCCTTAAAGAGGAGGACCACCTCTCAATCCAGAACCACCAGTCTGCCTCCAGAGCTTTGGGGGACCAGAGGTTCCTTGAGGCACCCAAAGGTGCAAAATAAACTTTGGAAAGAAAGCTGACACGAGAGGTTTTTTCACAACTTTATGGTTCATAGATGGAAGAACATCAAAGCTGGGAGGCGTTCACTCAGGTCAAAGGCCTGCTGTTAGTCCAGACTGTTAGCTTTGACAGAAGATCCGTCCATGTTTGGAGACCACGGGATTAAAGTTGGATGACTAGAAGAACCTGTTTGTGGATTCTGACCTCCAGCGAAGCCCGGTCAGATCCTCCTTGGACAGAAGGGGTTGTCACTGCGACCATCAGCAGGTCGCTACCTTCAGCTAGGACACTCCTCCACTCACCTTCCGCGAAGCCATTAATTTGGGTCAGGAGATTTTAATCGCAATGGAAGAACCTGCGTCTTAATCCAGCGGTTAATCCCAGATGTCCCTTTGTCCTTCGAGCTCCGCCGACGTCTGGAAGCTTCATGTGTCGACTGTCAGATCAAGATCAGGGTTCCAGAATGTCAAACATCGGGACCTCCACCACCTTCCAGATGATCAAAGTCCAGATTCTTAGTTCTTCAGATTAACTTCTGTTAGTT
This sequence comes from Fistularia commersonii, assembly GCF_037954325.1. Taxonomy (NCBI): domain Eukaryota; kingdom Metazoa; phylum Chordata; class Actinopteri; order Syngnathiformes; family Fistulariidae; genus Fistularia; species Fistularia commersonii. The sequence goes on along the minus strand of NC_141298.1, from coordinate 12,521,473 downwards.
TTTTATTTTATTTTTACCAAATCCAATCCCAGGACCTTCTCCAGAAACCCTTGGACTTTTTCCTAATGTGGACTTTGTTTCTCCACTTCAACAAGCAGGGATTTTAGTTACACCTGGAACATCCGGGATACATCCTGAAGGTCCAGTGTGTGAGACACGTCGGCCTACAATGCTGGGTTACCCTCAGTCCAACCCTTGAGAGCTGGACTTTTAGATGGAACCTGTGAACTCCAGACTCTGAACGTTCTTCCATTTGGACCGGTGGACTCCAGGTTTCTGTGGAGTCAGAGGGAGCAGAGTTTCTGTTGGATCCAGGCTATGGGGGCGGAGTGTCCGGGCTGCTGCAGATGTTTCCCGCAGGCCCTCCCCACCAGGAAGACCACCTCGGCCACATTGAGCAGGATGCATATCCCCGATGCGACCAGCATGAAGACGGTGAAGACGGTCTTCTCGGTGGGCCGGGACACAAAGCAGTCCACCGTGTTGGGACACGGGTACGAGTCACACTTGACCAGCCGGATCATCTTGTACCCGGGATAGATCATGTAGAAGAGGTACATGAAGGTCACCTCCAAGGCGATGCGGAACAGCAGGCTGATGACGTAGGTCCACCAGAGGGCGCCGGTGATCTTCATCTTCTGGGTCTTAATCTGCTCCAGGTCCTTGGGGCTGGTACGGCCCTGCAACCTGTGAATCCTCTTGTCCACGTGTCGGCGGTGGGCCACGTGCATGGCGACCAGCAGTGCCGGGGTGGAGACCAGGACCAGCTGCAAGGCCCACAGCCGGATGTGGGAGATGGGGAAGAAGTGGTCGTAGCAGACACTGTTGCAGCCAGGCTGCTGAGTGTTGCAGGTGAAGCCCGACTTCTCGTCTCCCCAAACGCTCTCCGCCGCCACCACTAGGACCAGGATCCGGAAGATAAACAGCACTGAGAGCCAGATGCGTCCGATGCCGGTGGAGTGTCTGTTCACGCCGCTGAGGACGGCGTAGAACGAGGCCCAGTTCATCTTCGGTTCCGGGTCTGAGGAAGAAGCAAAGACAAACCAGAAGGTTCACAAGCATTTCTTTCCCACTTCTTTGTCCGAGGCGAGGGACGTTATCTTCTACACACAGGACCAAAACCACCCCTCCTTGGCCAGGGGCCCTGGGCTGCGGCATGCAGGTTCTGGCACCAACACCAGGAACAAATTAAAGACCGGGGACTAAACCTCAGAACTTGATGAACCGCAAGGCGAAGATGCTGTTCTCAAGCACTGGACTATCGTCCGGTTCAGAGCAAAACTGGAGGCAGGCATTCCTGTAAGCCGTTCAATCAGATCCATCAAAGACAGAGCTTCAGCCTGGAATTGATTGACGACTGTTGGACCTAAAGGAGGTGACCAACGTGGACCAGTGATTCCTTGAGAAGAACCACAGAGATGGTAACGTTCCATTACTGGAACAGGATGGGGATCTGGTCCACTCAAGTCTACTCTGGTCTGGTCCGGTACATTTCCAATCAGTTCTAGTCCAGTTCAGTCTGGTCCAGTCTGGTCTACTCTGGTCTGGTCAGGTATGTTCCAATCCAGTCTGGTCCAGTCCAGTCCACTCTTGTCCTGTATGTTCTCATCCAGTCTGATCCAGTTCAGTTCAGTTCAGCCCAGCCTGTTCCAGTCTGGTCCAATCTGGTCCATGTCAGTCCGGTTTGTTCCGATCCTGTCTTAGCCATTCTATTTTGGTCCATTCTGGTCTGGTCTGATCCGGAACGTTCCAATCCAGTCCAATTCAGTTTGGTCCAGTCTGGTCTACTCTAATCTGGTATGTCCCAATCCGGTCTTGTCCAATCCAGTCCAGTCCAGTCCTGTATGTTCCAATCCAGTCTAGTCTTATCTACGCTTGTCCAGTCCAGCCTAGTCTGGTCTAAGCCAGTCTGATCCATTCCGGTCCAGTCTTGTCCGCTCCAGTCCAGTCACTTTGCTCCTATCCAATGTAGTCTTGGGGTTGTGGTCAGAGTGTTGTCCGGTCTGGTCGGGTCCGATCCGGTCCAGGAGACGTTACCAGGCTCAGCAGGAGGTGTCAGAGGCATATGAGGCGGCGAACGGGTCGACTGGGAGCTTCTGGTTCCTGTCAGAAGCAGAGGAAGTCTCTCTGGCCCCACAGGGGGTTGAGGGGGCAGGGGGGAACAGTCAGATGCTAAGTTCTGTCACCACAAGCCACGTGACCCATCCTGGCCCGTCGCCATGGCGCCAGGGCCGGGTGTAAACCCCCGACGACCGGGTGAGGTTCCTCTCCCAAAGCGAAAGTGGATGTCCTCCTGTCGGTTCTTCATGTTGCCCGGAGGTTACTGAGGAGCAAAGAATGAAGAGCGCCAGACCGCGGATCTTACCTTCAGCCGCCCTCAGAACGTCCGGTGCCTCCGGCCCGGATCGGTGCGAGCGGATGGGACGCCTTGGCGGGACTTTGCATTGCTAATGGCGTCCCCGCCGCTCGCCGCCGAGCACTGGAGGTCAGATGCTCCGCCATTTGCATACAATCCCTCCTTTGAGGAGAAAAACACAAACGGCCTCTCAGCTGAACTCCCTGGACCTCCGGAATCTGGGTGGAAACCAGACACACCACACCGGCGCCCGACACACCGAGGAGGGTGGGGTGTGTGTGTATGTTTGTGCGTGTGTGTTTGTCCATGCATATGTGTGTGTGTGTTTGCCCATCCATGTGTGTGTGTGTGTGTGTGTGTGTCCTCAAACATATACGTATGTTTGTTCTCAAGCATATACGTGTGTGTGTGTGTGTGTGTGTGTGTGTGTGTGTCCATGCATGTGCATTTGTATCCTCAAACATAAATGTGTGTGGCACTGAAATGTGTGTATACGTGTTCATGTGCATTTGTGTGAGAGTTGATACACATATTTTTGTGTGTGTTGTGTGTCCGTGTGTGTGTGTGTGTGTCTGTGTATCCACGCATATGTGTGTGTCCCTAAGCATATATAAGTGTATGTGTCATTCTCAATGTATGTGTCCATCCGCATTTGTGCGTGTTCGGCTGTGTGTATCAGTCTGTGTGTGTGTGTGTGTGTGTGTGTGTACCAATCGGCCTCAACAAAGCATCTATCATAACAGTTCCACATTAGTGAAGGTGCTCAAACTATCTGACATGTTCTGTTTGTTCATCTCACACACACACACACACACACACACACACACACACCACACACACAAACACATAGACCCCTCCCTCTACAGAAGAAAATATTAGACGTATTCTCCTGTAAAACCGGTCCAGTCAGTCAGGACTCCTCCCACCATCAGGAATCTGTGTGTGTGTGTGTGTGTGTGTTTGTTTGTTTGTGTTTATTCGTGTCTATGTGTGTTTGTGTTGACCATGTCAATCCTCCCCATTTTCAGCTGGGCGACACCCGGTGGTTGATGTCAGTCACTGCAGTGGACCAGAGGAAACTTGGGGGTGGAGGAGGTGCAAGAAGAGAAGGAGGTGGAGGAAGAGGTGGTCACACTTGGTGTGTGAAATATTTACCGGTTGCAGGAGCGATTTCAGTGACGGAAAAAGAGGAAGTGAAGAAGAGGAACAGCTTTAGAGACGTGGAGATGCAAGAAGCCTCTAAGGTGGTGGACGGAGCTTTGAGCACCCTGGACATCAGTTGACAATGGAAGGGCCAGGAGATCCACTGCACTCTGTACCCCAACAGAAGTGTACTGCTGCACTCTGTACCCCAACAAGAGTGTAGTACTGCACTGAGTACTCCACTCAAGTAGTGCAGTACTGCAGTCAGCACTGTGTTGTCCTTGTACTGCACTACAGAGGTTTGCCCTCTAGCAGAACGAGTTCCTCTTGTTTGACAGGGACGGAGCCGAAGAGTTTGGCCGTTAATTAAAATCAATCAAATCCTGGCTGCAGATCATCGTAGTTTGCTTTCTGTCTGGTGTGCCTCCTGACGACGCCATGAAGCTCTGAGGAGAACCACGTCATTCCTGTGGAGTTCTGTGCACCCATCTACCTCCCTGAGATGTGCTGTCCTACCAGTGCAATAACCCGGGGTATTTATTTGTCATGGTGATAATATTTACCCCATATGAGCTTTACATACCCTACTTCGGCTTAGATCATTGCTTCTCAAATAGTGGGGTGGGTGGGGGGGTGTATGACCCCAGGGAACATGATTATGGTGGAGTATTAGCTCTATGGTGTAGGTGGCATAGGTTCTTTTTTTTGCACTGAGCATTCGCACACACAGCACAGAGCAGGAGGTATAAAGTGCTGTGAACAAACCCTCAAGAGACATCATGGAAGAATATTTAACAGGGATGATAAGGAAGTTGGTGAGATAATGAGACAAACAAAAGTCACCTGAAAGCTAAGACGTGGAAATATGACGTATGTAATGCTTGGTTTCACCGTGACAACGGTGGGAGACGAGAAAAGACTGGTGTGTTTACTGTGTCTACAAATGTTGGTAGCGGACACCATGAAGCCAGATAAATTAAAGACTTTACATCACTATTACCCTGATAAGCCGCTTGAGTTGTTTTAGCAAAAACCTGCCGATTATTGCTAACAGACATCCCGCTACTTTATTAAACCAGCGAGCACTATTATATTAATAAATGTTATAAGTTATTCTCTGTTGCAAGTTGATCTATGTTTCTTTCTTTTTCGTTTCTTTAATGTTAATAGGGATACAAGTATGTTAGACTGGTGCAGGACATGTATGCTAGCTGTGAGACAGTGGTGCGGTGTGCTGTAGGGGTAAGTTTAAGGTGGGACTCCATCAGGGATCTTGTTTGCAGTGGTAATAGACAGGCTGACAGATGAGGTTAGACAGGAAACTCCATGGACCATGATGTTTGCAGATGACATTGTGTTCTGTAATGAGAGGAGAGAACAGGTAGAGGAAAATCTAGAGAGGTGGAGGTATGCTCTGGAAAGGAGAGGAATGAAAGTTTGTCGCAGCAAGACATAGTATATGTGTGTGAATGACAGAAACCCAGGTGGAACGGAGAGGCTACAGGGAGTGGAGATCAAGAAGTTGGAGGATTTCAGGTACTTGGGGTCAACATTCCAGAGCAACGGAGAGTGTGGAAAAGAGGTGAAGAGACGGGTTCAAGCAGGTTGGAATGGGTGGAGAAAAGTGTCAGGGATGCTATGTGATAGAAGACTATCAGCCAGAATAAAAGGAAAGGTGTACAAGACAGTGGTGAGACCAGAGATGCTGTATGGACTAGAAACTATCACAATGACCAAAAGACTTGTGGCAGAGCTGGAGGTTGCAGAGATGAAGATGTTGAGGTTCTCTTTGGGAGTGACCAGGATGGATAGGATCAGGAATGAGTCTATCAGAGGAACAACACATGTTAGATGTTTTGGAGAGAAGGTCAGAGAAGCCAGACTGAGATGGTTGGGTCATGTACAGAGGAGGGATAGTGAATATATTGGTAGACGGATGCTGGAATTGGAGGTTTAAAAGGAAGAGCAGAGAAGATTTATGGACGTAGTGAGAGAGGATATGAAGGTAGTTGGTGTGAGAGGGGAGGATATGGAGGATAGGGTTAGATGGAGAAAGTTGATTCGCTGTAGCAGCCCCTGAAGGGAAAAGACGAAAGGAGAAGAAGAATGTTAATAACATTACATTACACTACAGTCATTTGGTAGACGCTTTTGTCCGAGGCAACTTACAAAGGATAACGACTTAATAATGATACAATATTGTGCAGGGGTGTACGTATAGCAATTTTATAGACCAATTATACTATTTATAGTTGTGGCGGAGAGTGTGGGGGGTGTTTTCCAGTGTTTTAACAGAAAATAAATGACAAGGCTGGCGTAGATTGACACTGGACTGTTCTCAGAGGGCAGGAGCTGCTGCACAGAGACTTCCCACTGTTCCGGTCTGATTTGATTACTGAGTACATTTCATCCATCCATCCATCTATCCATCCATCCATAAGATAAGATAAGATAAGATAAGATAAGATAAGATAAGATAAGATAAGATAAGATAAGAACAACTTTATTAATCCTGAAGGAAACTGTTGTGCCAGAGTTACAGAAAATATAACAGTAATGAATAATAAAAAGAAAAAGGCAGAATTAGAAATAAAAATAAACTATAAAGTGTCTCAGTGAAACTATAAAGTGTCCTAGTAAACAAGTGATAAAACTATAAGTGTCTTAGTAACAAGTGAGGTAAGGAGTGCACAATAGTATGATAAAAGGAAAAATTGTAGTGTAGCTGTTATGAAATGAAATATTGCACAGTTCTGAATATTGCACAGTGAAATGAAATATTGCACAGTTTTTTTTTCATCTATCCATCCATCCATCCATCCATCCATCCATCCATCCATCCATCCCTCCTCCGTCCTGTCGCGGTGCTGCGGCCCCTTTAAGAGCGTAGTGGGCGTGTCCTCCCGGCCCGAGTCTCTTCCGGTTCCGCTGTCCGCTCGAACCCGGCCTCTCCTACCAATCAGGGGCTTTGGCCGGCTCCCCGGTGACGTCACCAACCCGGAAGCGCCCCGGGCGGTGATTGGCGGAGCCCGTCCAGAACGGGACGCGGCCGATGCGGGAAGCTGGCGGACCGCGACGCCGCGAAGAGTCGGAGCGGAGCCGGATCACGCAGGGGGAGGGGGGGACCGAATCGGACCGGACCGGAACCGCAACCGTTTCCCGCCTTGCACGCGAGAGGACGGTGCAGAGGGGGGTGGGTGGGTTCTCTTTGCGTGCGTGAGTCCGCGTGCCCGTGACGATGGGACACCCGCCGCTGGAGTTCAGCGCGTGCTACCAGGACAGCCCCGACTTCCGGGACACCCTGAAGTGTTACGAGCAGGAGCTGGAGAGGAGCGGCAAGTTCCTCAAGGAGCTCATCAAGGACGGGAACAGCGTCATCTCCGCCATCAGAGGTCACATCTCGCGGGGTTCCGTGTGGACGTGGGCTCCGGGGTGGGGCGTGGGGGGTCTGAGAGGGTTCGGTGGGAGGGGAGGAGCCGGGGTCTCTGCACCCCCACCAGACCATCTGCAAACACCATCTGCAGCAGATGTAGTGTGTGTGTGTGTGTGTGTGTGTGTGTGTGTGTGTGTGTGAAAGAGAGCGACTGGGTGGTGTCACGTGACGTGGCGAGCTCTTTGTTGACCCTGTCCATGTTATTGTTTTAGGAATTCCGTGTGTGTGTGTGTGTGTGTGTGTGTGTGTGTGTTTCCATTCCAGCCCACATCCCCCTGGAAACACAAGCTGTCATTGTCTTCATGACATAGGGCGGGTTAGCGCGCCGAAGATCCGGCTGGGTTCAGAGTCCCTTGTGGACCCAGTGGGTGCGGTGGAACCAGAACCATCAAAACAAGGTCCGTGTAGTGATGGTCCAGTAACCCCGGATTGCCCCTTGCCTTGCAGATTACTCCATGGCCGTGCAGAAGTTCTCCCAGACGCTCGCCACTTTCCAGTTTGACTTCATCGGCGACTCCCTGACCGACGATGAGTTGAACATTGGTACGTGGAACCGGAACCAGAACCGGGTTCCTCTGCAGGAGAGCGCAATTATTACTGCGGTATCTCAGTTCTCGATATTAGACAAACGCGTCCAGTACTCGCCTTCTCAGAACTGCACATCTCACTACTGCGCTGCTGAGCACAGTGCTACCCAGTACTCTACTATCCAGTACTGTATTACGCAGTGGTACTCTACCATCCAGCACTAAAGTACCCAGTACTCTGCTACCCAGCACTGTATTACTCAGTACTCTATTAGCCAGTACTCTACCACTTAGCACTATACTTCCCAGTACTGTACTACCTAGTAATATAGCACCCAGTGTTGTAGTACCCAGTAGTGTAGTTTACCCAGTAGTGTACTACCAAGTACTGGTCTACCTAGTAGTGTTGTGTAGTCACCAGTAGTATACTACCAGTCGTACCCAGTAGCATGCCCTCGGAGGGTGTTTTCAGCACAGAGCCAGTCTATCTGGTTTGTCAGGTTAATCACCGAAGTCCAACTGTATCGCTGAGAAGGTCTATATTCATTCCATCCGCTCGGACCTGTTGATGGTCGGGCTTCGGAGAAGTTCTGCAGAATCGGACAGCGAGCTATCAGGTCTGATCGTCTCTGCTTCCTGCCTCCCCTGCTCCTCCTCAGCCCAGTCCTTCCAGGAGTTTGCAGGCCTCCTGCAGGAAGTGGAGCATGACCGGATGATGTTGGTGAGAATCAGCTTCCTCCACGCTGACTCTGCATCCTGCTCTAGTGTGTGTGTGTCGGGGGGTGTCTACCAGTTGAATGTTTACTCTGAGTGTGGGTGTGTGTGTGTGTGTGTATTGGTATTGAAGTTCTGTTGAATGTTCTTCATCCAGGTAGAGAATGCTTCAGACCTCCTCATCAAGCCTCTGGAGAAGTTCAGGAAGGAGCAGATCGGAGTCACTAAAGTGAGTGTGTCCCTTCCCTCTTCTTTATGTGTGTGTGTGTGTGTGTGTGTGTGTTTGTGCATGCATGTGCAAGTGTGTGTGTGTGTGTGTGGGGGGGGGTATTCTGCACCCTTGTTCAATAATAATGGAGATGATGTCGGCAACACAAAGAGCAGCCCTGACTTTGGTGCTGGGCTCCACGCTGTCCTCTATCGGGCACTGGTCCAGGATGGTCCAGGGTGGTCCAGGGTGGTCCAGGGTGGTCCAGGAGCTGATGGATCAGGTTCTGGGATCACTTTTATTCCTGAAAATGTGGAATTTATTGGGAAACCGCTCTATCAGACTGATTTGGGGAAAAGTGCTGAAAGAAACCAGAAGTTACCAAGAGGTCTCCCAGAGGGGGAGCGCTGGAAGGTACCGCCCTGTCCCAGGGAAGGAACGTGGTTCCAGGATCAGGAAGAGGAACCGTAGAGAACAAAGAGACAGAAGAAAAAGGGGAAGGTAGTTTTCGTCAGTTCCTCGTCTGAGTTGTGGAAAAAATGGTTCTGTGGCCAGAACTTCATTACCCCTGGGGTGAAGTATGGTGGAGATGTCTTCGGCGGCAGAAAGTACTTCCTCCTCCTCCATGTAATGATGGTGTCCTCCCTGCAGGAGAAGAAGAAGAAGTTTGAGAAAGAGAGCGAGAAGTACTACTCCCAGCTGGACAAACACCTGAACCTCTCCGCTAAGAGGAAGGAGAGTCAGCTACAGGAGGTGGGACAACTTTTCCCGTGGAGTGACGGGGGGGGGTGGCGAGTTTGGGGGTGATGAAGTCGTGTCCCTCTGCAGGCCGATGAGATTGTGGGCCGGGAGCGCATCAACTTCTATGAGGCGTCGGTGGAGTACGTCTACCAGATCCACCAGGTCCAGGACCGCAAGAAGTTCGACGTGGTGGAGCCGGTGAGTACGGCAAGCGATGTCGGGCGATGGCGGTCTGGTGGTTGTGTGATTGCACGTCGCTTCTCGGCAGGTGTTGGCGTTCCTCCACAGCATCCTGACGCTCAACAACCTGACGGTGGAGATGACGCAGGACTTCATGCCCTACAAGAAGGAGCTGCAGCTCAGCCTGCAGAACGTAAGGCCACCGCCAGGGTAGTCCCACTGCATCACGGTGCCTTTAAAATGTGAGACCCGTGTCCACTCGGAAGCTCTGAAAGCCGGTTGCAGGAAACATCTCTGAGAACAACAATTGGAACATGACGCTTTCAGGGACCTGTGGTTTGTGTCGGGTCCCTGAAGGCATTGTGGGCCGGCGCCTCCTCTTCCTGCTGGCAGAGGGCGCTGTGACCTTGGAGGAGCCAAGGTTCCCATCGTCATCTAAACACTCGAGTTCCTCCTGAAGGCCTTTGTCAAATCGATCCAAGGGGGAATTAAAGAAGCACCGGGATGGCGGAACGCCGGGGGGCGAAATGTGGAACGTGGAACGTGGAGCGGAACCTGGATGACCGATGGGGATTTGGAAGCGGAAGCCATTTGATTGTGGTCCAGGAAGGACCTCAATATTTCACAGCGGCTTGGAGAGCTCTGAATTAATCAGACCTGCTGAGGGCTCCTCGCTCGGGTTCCAGGTTCCAGTTCTCCTAGCCGTCCGTCCCCGAGGAACCCCCCCACCCATGACATATTTAGTGTTGATGAAGATGCAGGGGTGATGATGAAAGCTCCTCAAAACTCCGTCTGAATTATGGAATCTGGTTCCCGCAGACGAGGAACCACTACGAGAGCACGCAGGAGGAGATGGAGGATCTGATGAAGAGGATGAAGCACCCGTCACAGATCAGTAAGATGCAGAACCTCCTGCCCATGGAGGGTTACCTGTACTGCCAGGAAAAAAGTGAGTTGCCCACCCCGACCCCATGACCTTTGACCCCTGCACCCCCTCTCATGGTCCATCCTGCCCCCCCCCCCACAGGAGCCCTGGGTGTCTCCTGGGTGAAGTACTACTGCCGGTACCACAAGGAGGGCCGGAAGCTGCTCCTGGTCCCCTGCGAGCAGAAACCAGCTACCAAGCAGGTGCAGAACCCGGGGACACTTGGGATTATTTCAATAAATTTGGGGTGACAGGGAGAAATCTGGGGACATTTGGGATTATTTTGAGAAGTTGGGGATTGTTGTTAGCAGTTTGGGATTATTGCGAGAAATTTGGGATTTTATAGTAAAGTCTTGGATTATTTGAAAAAGCCATGTAATGCAATGAATTTGGGCTGATTTTAATAAAAGCTATTTATAGCAAGAAATCTGGAATTATTAATGGATTATTGTGAAAAATCTGGGTTTTTAAGAGAAATCCGGGATTATTTAGAGAAATACAGGATTACTGTGAGAAAATTGGGAATATGTGTGGAATCTGTTATATAGAAAAATCTGGGATTATTGTGAGAAATGCGGCGATTGTGAGAGTTCTGTGATTACTGTGAGTAGTCGATGTTTGCGAGAGAGTTTCAACAAATAGTGAGAAACATCTCCCTCACCTCCACCCTCCTTCACCCATGTCCTCCTTCACCCTGACCTCCATCCCCACAGGGGGTCACCACCCTCACCCTGAAGTCCTGCATCCGTCGCAAGACAGAGTCCATTGACAAACGCTTCTGTTTCGATGTGGAGATCAGTGAAAGGTGAACACACACGCAACATCACCGCCACCATCACCTCCAGCACATCCTCCATCACTTCCGCCAACACCACAACCATTACATCCACCGAGCTACACCCAAGGAGGGTGGAGCGGCAGGGGAGTTGACCGGTTCCTCTGGGTTCCTCTTGGTTCCTCTTGGTTTCTCTCAGTACCCGGTAGTGTGATGAGCTGCTCACAGACGGGAGAAGCTCCAGACTTTTGTGGATGGAGAACATCAGCAGGCTGTTTGAGTAACAAGGGAGAGAGTTGAACAAGAACATAAGGTGTCAGGAGACGGGTGAAGGAGGACACAGTGTCCTCAACCTGCCTGATATTAGATTTGGAGTCAGTCCAACCAACAAGAACCTAAAAATCAGCAAAAGATGACCTCAGGGTTCAGCCTGGTCGAGATACCAGGGGAAAGCGGGGGTTGGAGCTCCAGGTCCAACATCCCAGGTGTTGGTTCCTGAGAATAAGAACACTTGAACCTTCCTCCTCTGCACCCCCAACGGAGATGAAGTGATTATATCTTGCGTGTAGACGTCATAAACGTTCTCCGTCCCGACAGGTCTGAACCCTGGAGTCCAGTGACTGGAGCCATAGTTGTAGTCCCGGCGTCTGCCTCTGTTGGCAGGCTGAGGAGCTCCAAGTGGAGCTGCCAAAGCGGCAGCAGGTCCACTTAACAATTGATCGCGGAACCTCGGAGCCCCGGTTCTTGGCAGCAGGTCGGGTTCCTCGGGTTCCTCAGGTTCCCACCGCTCCGTCCTGTCTCCCACCCGGGGTTTAATTAACAGCCTTTTGTTGTCCTCCATCCAGCCTCCGAGAGCGGCGGATGGTTGGAGGTGAAGTTCTCAGACGGAATAATTCAAGTGTCTGTTTCCTCTTGATGGCGTGGGTTCCTGTTTCCATAGAAACGCCCCCGTCACGTTCCAGGCCCTGTCGGAGGCCGACAGGAAGCTGTGGATGGAGGCCATGGACGGCAAGGAGCCCGTGAGTCCGCGTCTCCACGGCAACCACGTCGCGATCAATAACCAGATGCTGAGGCTGTTTGATCCGTTAACCCCCCCCCCCCGTCACTCAATCACAACTGACTTTTAATCCAACTTCCTGTGGAGGCGTGGGTCACTTCCTGTTTGGACTCCACATCGTGTGGAATCTGGGAGACATGCGTGTTTGGAGAAATCTGGGATTATTGTGAGAAATCGGGGATTACTTGTGATTACCCATAGAAATTGGGGATTCATTCGAAAATTCTGGGATGATTACAAGAAATTTGAAACGATTTAGAAAAATCTGGGATTACCGAGGTAAATCCGGGGTTACTGTGAGCCGCCTACGTTTGTGTGTCAGAAAGTCGACACTCGTCGTTTTTAAAAAGACCCACAGGAAGTTGGTGTCCGCTCTGCATGATGTCACTTCCTGTTTGGCCTCTGCCGTCGGCTACCCGGCTACGTCGGCTGCCTTCGCTGACGCTGGGATTTCGGAGAGGCTGCCGTAGCCGAGGGGTCACTTATTGATGACTGGCCTTCGGTTTCCCCATCCTCGATGGGAAACATGTTTTTCCATTGGCTTCAACCTTGAAGGCGCCGCCTTCCTCCAGGACCTTGGTCTTCCTGGCGCTCCGCCGCCCTGCACCTGGCGGGGAACGCTCCGTTCCCTGACACCCTGCAGAGAACGTTCAGAGATCCTCCAGCACGTCAAGGTCCTGTCTCCGAGGCGAGGCGTTCGCTGACACGGCCCCGCCGTGGGAAATTTGGCTTCCCGATACCTCGCCGACACTCTGTCTTCGTTCCCTCCTCCAGTTAGGGGGAAGCGCCGTTCGCAGGCGGGAGGGGGCGGAGCTTATTTGCAGAGACTGTCCGGGGGGGGCGGGGCTTAGCCCAGACGTGCCAGCTGTCAATCATCCTCTCCTCCCTGTCTTTTAGATCTATCACTCCCCGATTCACAAGCAGGCCGACAGTAAGCCCCGCCTCCTTCCTCACACACACACACACACACACATACACACACACACTGACGGACTCCCCCCTCCCCACAGTGGAGCTGAATGAGGTGGGCTTCAAGTTCGTGAGGAAGTGCATCAACCTGGTGGAGACCTCAGGTAGGTGTTGGTCCAGCAGGAGGCGACGCTGGTCCTGATCCTACTGACAGGTTTAATGATGGGTTAGATGAAGTTATAGACGAAGGTATCCACAACTTTATAGATTAAATTATTAATGATGTCACAGCTGAAGCTCTAGACTTGTGGATGATATTGTACACAGCATTATAAATGATGTTATAGACTGCCATAGATTATGTTATGAACAGAGTTATAGATGAAATAATAGATGTTATAGAAGTTATAGAAGGTATAGATGACAATGTAAATAATTATCAAGATGAAGTTATAGACAACGTCAAAGCTTGTAATACATAATGCTATAGACAATGTTATAAACTGCATTGTTGATGAAGTTATCAATGATGTTATCCAAGAAGTTGTTGACATTGCAGATGAAATTACAAACAATGTCATGTTAAAGTGTCACAGATGATGTAGACAACTAAATAAATGATGCTATAGATGAAGGAATCGACGGTGTTATAGATGATTATGTTAGAATTGATGTTATAGATCAGGGGTCAGGAACCTTTGGCTCGCGAGCCATATATGGCTCTTATGGTGAAGCCATATGGCTCCCAGACAATTTTGAGTTGAAAAAGAAAAAAATCAGTTTGGAACTGATTTTAAAATACTTGTGATATTTCTTCATAATAATTTTAGGGTTAGATGGAGAAAGTTGATTCGCTGTGGCGACCTTTAAAGGGAAAAGCCGAAAGAAGAAGAAGATTTCCTCATAATACTGTGTCATTTTAAAGTAAACAGAAATTAGTTTTGAAGATAAATTTCACGGGTCAGCCGTCGGTCGGGTCGGGAACCATTGGCTTCCGAGCACGTCCGGGTCATTGTAAAGGTGAAGAAATTAATTTTATCAAACAGCCAACTACTTTATCCGCATCAACCCTCGTAACGGAAAAGATGGCGAAAAAGAAAAAAAAAAAGACGATGATTTCCGTGCATTCCAGTAATATGCTATGATAAAATTGCATGGATGAAACGGTCAAATATAAAGCAGCACTTTGAGCAAATCCATGAGGTCGCACTAAAAGTAAGACATATTTCATTTTTTGTGCGTTAAAAATACTATATGGCTCTTGATGAAACATATCAAGAAACATTTGCATTTTATGGCTCTCCCAGTCAAAAAGGTTCATGACCCCTGTTATAGATGAAGCTATAGACACGGACGACCCTGTAAATGATGATAAAGATGAAGTTATTGACAACACAGATGATATTGGAGTCAATGCAATATATGGAAGTTACAGAGGAGTTAAAGAGAATGCATGGAGGTGTCGTGGAGGTGCGGTGGACCTCCTCATCCCTGGTCTGCTGATGGGCCTCCTACTTTAAGTACCTCTCCTCCCCCCAGGAGTCTCCCAGGAGGGCGTCTACAGGACCGTCGGCAGCAACATCCAAGTCCAGAAGCTCCTGAATGCCTTCTTTGGTAAGAACGCCATCATCAGATGGAATGCAGGGGACGCCTTAGACCTGTTAGCCACCTTCTCCTCCTCCTCCTCTTCACACCTTCTGGACCAGCAGCCTGCAGGAGCCTGCAGAACCCTGGGAAGTTTTGTTAAAAAAGGCTTTTATTACATAATAATTTAATGTCTGAATCATTTGATGATGGAACCCGGCTTTGGATTGATCAGACCGATCGGATTGGATCTGATCCATCGGAAGACCTCCAGGAAAACATTTCCCAAACGTCAGCAGGTCCTGGAAGATGTTCTGGTGCTCTTGAAATTCATTTCTTATCTGATCAATGAATTGATTCATTTGATCAATAACTGCAGCCCCGCTTCCGAGGAGAACCTCCATGGGTTCTCCTTGGAGGTGGACCCCGTCCGGTCTGAGATCTTTCTAGAGGAACCTGATTTAGAACCTGGATAAGTTATTGGATGGTTGTTGATGATGGTCTGGTCCTTCAGCCCAGCTCTGGTTTCTAAAGGTGTTTATCTCCTTCATTGAGCTAGATGTTCTCACAGAGGTTCACGTCCCCATCCACAGGGTGAGAGGTCCATCGCCCATGGAGGAGAAGAACCTCCTCACAACGTCAGGAGATGTTTTCAGGAAACTGGAGAATCTCAAACCCTCCTGCTGGTTCTGCTCCGTTCCCTCAGATCCCTCAAACCCTGGAGACGTGGACCTTCACTGCGGCGACTGGGACGTAAAGACCATCACGAGCGCCCTCAAGTTTTACCTAAGGTGTGTGTGTGTGTGTGTGTGTGTGTGCGTGAGCGTATATATGTGTGTGTGTGTGTGTGTGTGTGTGTGTGTGTCAACATCCTGTTGATGATGTGTGTCCTCCTTCAGGAGTTTGTCTGAACCTCTGATGACCCACAACCTCCATGGAGACCTGATGGCCGCTGCGAGTAAGACCAACCCGTGTGTGTGTGTGTGTGTGTGTGTGTGTGTGTGTGCGTTGGCTTGGCCTCCTGACCAGTTGTACCGATGAGCTCCTTGAGGACCTTGGTCTGCTTCTCCTCCACAATGTCCTCTGCTCAGAGTCAGACAGTCTGGACTTCCGTCTGAGTGCAATCCACCTGTTGACCTACAAGCTGCCAGAGAAGAACCGCGAGATGCTGGAGATGCTGATCAAACACTTGGTCATGTGAGTATCTTCTGTGATGGTCCGCCTGTCCTGGATGGTCCTTGGTTCTCCAGGAGGTGCTGAGCCCGCCAGTGTTCCTCCCGACAGCGTCTGCGGGCGCAGCGAGGAGAACCGGATGACCCCCTCCAACATGGCGGTGATCTTCGGCCCCACCCTGATGAGGGCCAGGGAAGAGACGGTGGCGGCCATGCTGGACATCAAGTTCCAGAACATCGTGGTGGAGATCCTGATCGAGGGGCACGAAAAGGTACGTCTCCTCCGGGAACCGTGAGAACATCTAAGTTTCTCCAGCTCAGTACTTTGTGTACAAATTGTCCTCTTCATCTGGATCTTCATTTCTTCACTTCCTGGTGTCGGAATCATCTCCAGTAAACACCTGGGCCCTGGTGATGCTAAGCTATGCTAGCTATCTGATTATAGCCAAGCATGTTTGTGGTTTAATGTGCCTCTGGAGACGGGAGATACTTCAAATGTCTTTCCCTCTCAGATGTTCTCCTACGTCCCTTGCAGGTCTTCGGTCACAGGCCCGAGGAGAGCTCCGCCCCCCCAGCTCCGCCCCCCCGGGTCGCCCCCAGGACGCGGCAGCCAATCACCATCTCCAAGAGGCCGGCGCGCCTCCATCAGCCTCTGGAGCCGGGAACTCTGCAGCACTCTGAGAGTGAGTTCCGGCAGGAGAACCAGACAGTCCAGAGTATGGAGTCCCTTCATGATTGTTTGGACCTCCATCACCTCTATCACCTCCTTCCTCACCACTTGACTCCACCTCTTAACCCTCGCTAAAGAGGTCCTTTTTCCTTTGTCTGCTAACAAGGTGACAGTCAGGGTCTTCTCCTGCCCCTCCACCTCATTAACACTCTAGTCCAGAGAACTAGAGATTCTGAAGATAGTTCGAGGCGGACCTGTGTTGTAGCCCTTAGAACTCTCCATGAACGTGTGGTGTCATTCTAACAGATGGTCAGAAGGACAGTGCCGGTTCTGGTCCCGACCCCGAGGTGTCTGCGAACCCGGTGCCCCTGCAGAGAACCAGGCCTCTCGTTCCGCGAGAACCTCCTCCCAGACAAGCGCTGCTCCCCAGACCTCCACTCCCCCCGGACAGACCCCCGGAGTCCGACAGCACAAAGATGGACACCTCCATTTCCAATGGCGACCCAGGGGTTTGTGTGACCCGGGTCCCATCCTTCCAGAACCGAAGAGTGGCGTTGAAGGGGGCGCCGGCCAGCAAAGAAGGTTTGTTTGGCGCCACCGCTGTGGCTCCGCCCCTTTTACCAGAACTCAAGTGTCAGGGCGGGTATTAACCCTTTACTGCCCACTCCACGCCACTCCTGCACCCTGGTTCCCCCTCAGACCCGGACGGTGTGACCAGAACCAGGCCTCCAGAGAAACCCCTCTGCAGACCTCCGGTCAGACCCCCGGACCCCCCCTGCAGAGGCCCGCCCCTCACCAAGAACCAGAACCAGAGTCAGAACCAGAACCCGCTTGGTGATGCTGCTGCAGCCACGTCCTAGTAGGCCTAATGGCTTCGTCTCTGCCCTGGGGTTTGGGTTCCCTGTTCCACTGCGCTCTTAGACTTTGCTCGTCTGCTTTCTCCTCAGTGTCGCCTCCAAAACCAAGTTCTTTGAAAACGCCTCCAAACAAATGGGCAGGTGAGTCGCTCTTAGTGAACTTTATGAGCTTTGCCAGCCAGTTAACAGCACAGGAACAGGAAGCTCCGAGTACCAGGCATACAAGTACCGCTTTCTCTGTTCATACGACTTTCCTGTCATCCTCACATTCTAAAGGTTCTTCTTCTAACTGTCCTCTATTCTAGTCCACCTTCCTCCCCGTCCTCTTCTTCAGGGACCAATGTAAAGAAGGAGCTGGTAAGAACACTGTAACATAATAACATTGTAATAGTGCTGTAATAATGTTGTAATAAGCATTAGACTATTCACGGTTTGGTTCCCCTCTAGAACCCGGGCTAATGGACTTCGCTAGCTGGCTGTGGATGGACAGACCCAGGTGGAGAACCTGCTGCCGTGTTGTCGTCAAAGGAACATGACGGTGGGATGCTTCAGGCCTGGAGTCGGACTTTATTCTTCTCTCCTGCAGGCTAATCTTATTAACGTCTTTACTTTGTCTGACATCGTTTGGTGCTGTTTCGTAACTGTCCTAACTAGCTGTGGTTGCTCCCGGTGTAACAGCCCTGAGTCAGTGGAGGTCAGAGGTGGACCCAGAGGTCCAGAGTTACAAGCAGGTTCCCTGCTGGAGGCCACGGTTACCTGTGTGTCGGTTCCATGTTCTACATGTGCTCCTTTCTCACCTCAATAAAGGATACTTGTTCTCACTGAGGCTCTGGAACATTCTCTGTAGTCCAAATTCACTTCTGGTTCTCTGTTGCCGTAACGATGTGGTGGCCTGGGCTGGGTTGTGGACTCCGCACAGACTCCGTCTCACCCATCAGAACCAGACCAGACTCAGGACCCGGGTCTGGAGGAGGTCCACCTGGGTTACATGACCCCAGGTGAGGATCGGAGGACACTTAAACCCCCCTTAGCTCTTCCTTAACTTGACCTTTACTTCTCCTGAGTTCCATAACCTCCCCTTAACCCTTCCCTAACTTCTTCCCCTGACCCTTCCTGTACTCTTTAAACCCTTTCACCTTTCCTCCCGGAGGAGGTTCCTCCCACCACATTCCAGGGTTCCTCCATCACATCCCACTTTCATCTGGCTTTCGCTCTCTCTCACACACACACACACACCAAATTCTGTCTAAGTCATCTGGTTTTCTCATAAAGACCCACACACACCTCTCCTGTCTTAAGTCATCCAGTTTCTCACACACACACGGTGTAGTCTTGCAGTGTTTATTGGGGTTTTGAAAAGCAGATGGAGGTTCAGGTTTGTAGAAAGATCTCAGTGAAAAAGTACAGAAGATTCAGATCAACACACACTCCGGATTCAGTGCTCGGACAGTACCGGCAAGTACAACAACTCCAGATAGATGTACACCAAGGTCCAGAGGAGATCTGTAAGAGGTCCAGAGAGGAGCAACAAGAACATTAATGGGAAACACATGAAGAACCAGATTGAAGAAGACTGTGTGTGTGTGTGTGTGTGAGACATCACTCAGGTCCTGGTCCAATGACACCACAATGACATCAGTGACCTTAGGTGGCCTCCCAGGCTGGTGTTGCTCACCAACTAGCTGACGGGACGTCAAGTTGGACAGAATTTGGACGAGAACGTCGAGATTGGCGAGGAGCCTCATCGGTCGTCGACCAATCATCAGCAGGAGCGTGGAGACCAAGGGATCAGAAGAACAACAGCGAATCACATCACGGTTCCACACCACGAACACTGGCCCCACCCCCAACCCCCCCGCCGTGGAACCGGGTCCACGTAGAACCTCAGACGTCACAGAGAAAAGATTCATGCAGAAGGTCCTTCACAGAGTTCATGCACGACCACAGGAAAAGGAGCTCAGGGTTTGGATTCAGGAGGAACCTCATGCTGGTGGATCTCCAAGGTTTAAAAGTCCAAGACTGGATTTTCTCTTCTGAGAAATCCAAACAAACGTGGACCAGGAAGAAGAACCTTCACATTATCAAGGAAAAGTCAATCAGTGAATCAGATATGAAAGATCTGAGGCTGGAGAAGAGAAGGGTTCCTCAAAGAACCGCAGGTCCAAAGGTTCTACATCCTCAGAACCAGGTCAAAGATGTCCAGGTGGACTTAGAGAGCGTGGACCTGGAGAACCTGGACCATGTAAACAGGGAAAAAATTTTTTTATAAAAGTTTGTTGAATCGAATGAGAAGTAAAACACGTTCTCCTGTTTGAGTTCCTCAGGTTCTTGTTTAGAAGAGATTGTGTGGACCTTCCTGTGAAACGAAGGTCTTGAGGAGCAGGTTCTGCTCGTCTCCTGTGACGAAGACTTGCAGAACCCGCCAAGGCTCAGAGGAACAGGTCTCCAAATGCCGGAGCAGGAGATACTTGGAGCCTGTTTCCAGGTTTACTGGTGGAACAGGATGGGTTTGGCCAAACCTGCCAGGATCTTTGGCACGTGGACGGAGATGATTTCTCCGATCATCTCCGGGAAGCTGACCTTGGTGTGGAAGGTCTGGGCCTGCAGGAACAGGTCGAAGGTGAACTGGTGGAGCTTCTTCACCGTCTGAAAGGCAGGAGACACGCAAACGTTTTCACAGAGGACGCCTGTGGAATCCGGCTCGGGAAGCAAAAGTCGTCAGGCGGGCGGGAACCATCTCACCATCTGCAGGGAGTCCAGGAGGCGGGTGAGCTGGTAGAACCTCTGGGAGCAGCTGCTGGAGATCCGGTGGCTGAGGAGCCGTTTCAGCTCGTCGATGTAGGTCCGACGCAGCTCGTCGAAGAACGTCTGGCTCTTCAGGCCTTCCACCGGGACTGTTGGCAGACACGAGGCGGATTCTGAGCAGGTTCTGAGCAGGCTCCGGTTCTGCTCCTGGAGGACTTACTGATGCTGAAGAGCAGCAGGGCCTTCATGCAGAGGAACTCCTCCTGAGTGATCTGCAGGAGCAGGAACTCCTGGGAGATGTGCCTCATCCGGACGCAATGCTCGTACATGGTGGACACGTGCATGCGCTGCCTGAGGACACAGCGAGGGGGGTGGGGGTCAGAGGTCAGGAGGGCTTCCACAGCCATGCTAACATCTGTTAGCGGTGATGAGGGAACCGGGTTCGGAACCAGCGAGAATTTCCTGCGAAAGGAGAACCGGGAAGGAACGGCCGAGCCTGATGGTTCCCTGGTGGTTCCTCGAGTGTTCTGATGGTTCCTCCGGAGAATTTCGTTGTGAGCCAATTGTTGCTGGAGTGATGGAACGTAGCCCACTGTTTCTATGGCAACCAAAGCCCCAACAGCTCCTTTCCGATCCCAAAATATTTCCAAATTTGCAAAATGAATTTCATTGTAAATTTTCTAAGAAAAGATTTTTCAGGGTTTTCGGGGTCACAGAAGGTCAGCGGAGGGAGGAAAGGGAGACGCAAAGGAAAACGCTAAAATTTCAACTTTGAAAATGAGAATCACGTGACAAATTAAAGTAATTGTAGACAAAAATTAAAGTAAGTTAAACTTAAAAAATAAAATTTAAAAAATGAGTTAAAACATTTTCATGATGTAATGAAATAAAACACTTCAAGAAAATCAGGTAAAATAGAATACTTAATAAATATGAAGTACAATGAAACTATGAAATAACAACACTGAATAGATTAAAAATCAAGTGAAATGCAATAGAGCAACCTAATTCCATAAAAAACTCAGTAAAAATTCAAATACCTTGATTGAAAAAAACTGCAATTAAGGTTAAAAACAGGAAATAGTAAGCTTATAAAAACAAGTGAATGAAAAATACTAAAATAAAATGCTAAAAACTAATAAAAAATACCTAAAAATAGAAAAGTAAATTAAAACTTCAAACATAAGTAATAAAATATTCAAAGAAACTTACAGAATTTTAAAATAAAATTAAAATCAACTGAGAACATAACATTTTAATATTTGAATAGAACAAAGATTAATTATAACAAGAAATTAAGTGAAACAGATTAAAATAGAAGACTCTTTAAAATTCAAAAATAAAACAAACAATAGTGAAAAAGTGAAATACTTAGAAAACAAAAATGTAGATACATATTAAAAAGATCCCGGACAATTTTTAAACTAATTACCAGTGAAATCTTCGAAGATATTTCCCGAAAACAACCATAAATTTAGTAAGAAACCAATTACCAATGACCATAAAAGCAGTAAAAAAAAAAGAGAAATCCAAAAATGACAAGACAGTAAATTCCCTTTTTAAAATCAGACATAAAAATAACGCGAGAAAAATAGTAAATAAACTCCCCTGAATCGAACAGGTGAAATCGCGGTTGCCGTGGCAACGCTCTACTCGTTTCAGTGCAGCGAGAACAAGGAGGCCTGGAGGTTGTTGTTTCTGAACCCTCCTCATCTGGAGGACGGCAGATGATTGGCCGAGGAGGCCCCTTTACTCTTGCCGTTCACCGTTCCTTCTAATAGCGGTCTCATTTACAGGAGGACACCGCTCCGTGTGTGTGTGTGTGTGTGTGTGTGTGTGATCCCTTGTCAGCGTCTGCGCGGCTGCTTTGCATAATCACGGCGGTGCTGCTGCGTTCGAGGACGGTGAGGAGTGTCAGACAAAGCGGCCTCTAATGGACTCCCTGCTCCAGCAGCTGACAGGCGGACTGAGATTCATGGAAATACCCACCGCAGCACTTGGTCTGCGGGAAACTACTTCCTGTCTGGACCTTCTCCGCAGATGTTTGCTTATGCTGAACACAAATGGGTTCAAGGATCATCTGTGGACTCCCTGGACGATCCTTCCTCTGTACATGACCCAACTGTCTATGTCCAAAACATCTTACATGTGCTGTTCCTCTAACTGACTCATTGCTGATCCTATCCATCCTCATCACTCCCAAAGAGAACCTCAACATCATCTTTGTTGACCCCAAGTACCTAAAATCCTCCAACTTCTTGATCTCCACTCCCTGTAGCCTCACCGTTCCACTCGAGTTCCTCCCATTCACACACATTAAGTCTGTCTTGCCGCGATGAACCTTCATTCCTCTCCTTTCCGGAACATACCTCCACCTCTCTAGATGTTCCTCCACCCGTTCTCTGCTCTCACTCCAGATCACAATGTCATCTGCAAATATCATGGTCGATGGAGATTCCTGTCTAACCTCATCTGTCAGCTTGTCCATCACCACCGCAAACAAGAAAGCCGACTCAGAGCTGGTGGAGTCCCACCTCCACCTTGAACTTCTGTTACACTGACAGCATACCGCACCACTGTCTCACAGCTAGCATACATGTCCTGCACCAGTCAAACGTACTTCTCTGCCACTCCAGACTTCCTCACACAGTACCAATTACTACTACAATTATTATAAGCATTTGTAGTAGTAGTCGTTATTGTTAGTATTATTTCTGCAGGTAGTAGTAGCAGTATATTAGTACTACTATGAGTACTATTTTAGTATGGCTGTGTTCTTCTTATCTCTGCGGTTCCTCCTCAGGTTCCTCATCAGGTTCCTCCTCCTGTTCTTACCCTGGACGTTCCTCAACTCAGCTCCCAGGACGGAGGTGGGATTCTAAGGACATCCGGGGGTTCTACATAGCAGAATGTCAGAGCCATGGAGGGTCTCCACGTGTTCCAGGTTGCCCTCTGGCTGGGGAGAACATCCCCGGCCAACAGAAGGGTCCACTTACTCATTGAAGACCAGGTCGGGGGCGAAGTAGAGCATCCTGCCGTTTACGTTCTTGTAGGAACGCCATCCCAGGGCAAACACCATCACACTCATCCAGGACTGTTGGATGATGGTCATCTGGTCATCCATGTGGAGGTTCCTGAAACCTGGAGAAGAGCGGGGGAGGGTGAATGGACCCTGAGGTTTCCATGGTGACGCAAACAAACAACAGTTCTAAGCGGTTCTTGGGTTCCTCAATGGAAATATGACCTCCGGGGTTCCTCAGGGTTCCATTCTAGGACCACAGATCTTAACCTCTGGTGTCCTGATGAGCCTCAGAACCAGATTCTAGAAGGTTTTACTGGACCAGCAGAGGGTGTTTGGCTGAACAACCCGTCCATGGAACGGAACCAAAGAACACGAGAACATTCCCATACTTTACCAGCAGAGTGAAGGTAAACACCTTCCTCACGTTGAACTAGACAAGGCCACCACCATCATCAGAACCAGGACCCTTCCAGCTCAGAGCATCCTGAGACACTCGTGGAGAACCCACCTGGAAGGCCTTTGGCCCACTTGACCACCTTGACGAGCTGCCGCTCCCCGAGCTCATTGAGGCTGCTGAGCAGGCCGGCAGCTGAGTCCGGCTGGCCGTGGTCATGTCCGGCATTCACCACCTCCGGCTCGATGGCCTCCAGGACGTTCAGGAAGAACATCTGCGAGTTGAAGGTCAAGCCGGACTTCGGGGAGATGTTCTGCACCGCCTCCACCGGGCTCTGGGCCAGGCAGTCCTCCCCAGGGTTCTTGGGCTGTCCTATCTTCTTCAGCTTCCGAGCTGTGGACAGGAGAGAAGATACAAGAGGCTGATCTGCTGGGGTTCCAAGAACCTCAAAAGAACAAGCCTGCTGCTGAGTGGCCGAGACCGTGGAGCCACCCTGACGGTGGACCTTCCACCTCAGATGTTCCGGTTGTTCTCATGTTCCACCTGCTGGATGTTCTAGAACGATAACTTCACCAAGAACCCAAACCCAGCATCAGGAAGCGGTTGAGGTTCCAAGAGGTCCCAGGTTCTACATCTTTGTGGATGTTCTCGCTCTGGCTAATGTTCCACCAGCTTCAGGGTTGTTGGATCGTTCCAATCCGAAGAGAACCTTCTAAAGCTCAACAGAAAAGGAGACAAAGAACCCAGTGTCCTCCATCTCCATGACTTCCTCCTCCTCAGCCTCCTCCTCCTCCGCTTCATCTCCTGATCCAACAGCAAACATCTGGTATTAAGGTCTGATCTTTAAAGTTCACACACACATTCCTGGTAGCAGAACCTGAGGAGGAGGAGGCTGATCTTTGCAGAGTAAACATTTTGGGTTAAACCAACCTGAGGATCTTCATCCTCCAGCTGAGGAGGAGGTGGTGGTGGTGGTGGGGGGTCCACCTCGGTTCTAGGGGGTTCTATCAGAGTAACGCTCTGGACTTTGAACTGAGGAACAGCAGCTGGAAACTCCCCCTAAGAACCCTGCTTCCAACACACACTGCTCACACACACACACACACACACACACACACAGCTTTCACACTTCACACACTGTCCACACACACTCTTCCCCCCCTCCTGGGTTGGTGGACCGCTGAGAAGAAGCGGCCTCAGGTGTGAGCAACATCTGAGCTCCTGTATGAAAGGTGACCACTTTCACTCTGTTCCCTGGGAGGGTTCCACCGTGAGAACCCAGGAGAACCAGGAGAACCCCTGCCTCTTCTACCAGCCAGTCTTAGAAGACGCAGTGAGAGGAATGAGCTGGAGGTGATGAGGAGGAGCGGGGGGGTGGAGAAGGTGTACCTGCCAGGTAATTTGGGTAAATGTGCGGTGAGCTGCCGGCCTGATTCCCGCCTCCTCTGATGAGAAGATAAGTGGAGGCTCTTTGAGAAGACGAGTCCCTTTTAGCCACAATCACAGCATTAGATCGCATTTCCTGGCGCCAGGCGCCACGGCGACCGCCGCACACATTACCGTCATGGCTGCCGCTTTAATTCAGCCGCCGCCTGTCGCCTTTGTGTCGCCGGCTCCATTTTCACCTCCACAGAAGGAGAAAATGGAGGGGGTGAAGAATTAGACCACCACTGGTGGCAGAGAGGAAGAGGAGGAGGAAGAGGAGGAGAGGAGCGTCTCCAGCTGACAGGAAGGAGATAAACGGCGCCACAAGATGCCTGATGGATCCTGCAGATGGAGGAGGAACAACTCAGGGACCTCCACCCTCCTCAACACCTACTGACAACCAGGACCAACCTCAGGTGACTGACCTGACCAGACCCACCTGACAGGGTCAACAAGATAGGGCAAGGTAGGAGGGGACTAACCAGATGAATCTAGTCAAACAAGAATAACCAGAGGGGATTAACCAGATGAATCTAGTTGAACAATAACCAGAGGGGACTAACCAGATGAATCTAGTCAAACAAGAATAACCAGAGGGGACTTACCAGATGGGACTAATCAGATAAGGCTAACCAGAGAGGTCTTATCTGACAAGACTAACAAGAAGGGACTAACCAGAAAGGGGGTCACCAGAGAAGATTAACCAGACAGGACTAACCAGAGGGGAGCAACCAGATAGGACTAACTAGAACGCAATAACAAGACAGCAAGGGGACTAACAGGAGGCTCAGGACTAACTAGGCCTACTGGAGTTAAAGGGACAGACGGGGGTCAACAAGGTAGATCAGGGGTCATGAAGCACTCCTGGTTGAGGGGGCATCCTGGTTAAGGAGCTGTGCTAGTTAATAGGTCGTCCTAGTTAAGGCGTCGTCCTGGTTAGCGCTGTCTTACCTCCGAGAGTCATGCCGACCTGGAAGCACTTCCTGAGGCGGCAGGAAGGGCAGTTCTTCCTGCGCAGCTTGTCAATGGTGCAGTCGTTCTTGCTGGCACAGAGGTACTTTTGTCTGCCTGCAGGGGGCGACAGACAGTCAGTGCGCGACCTCCGCACTCCACGCAGAACCAGGACCAGAACCCTAAAGGGTCCGGGATCAAAACCTGGGACTGGGTCCAGGAAGAGACACCCAGACTGAGCTGAGGAGCAGAACCCCTGGGTTGGTCCGACATGGAGCCCTGGACCAGATCCATCACAGAACTGTGAAGGTTCTGCTTCTGGTTCTAAGCCCTCCCCACACCGGCCTCACATGAAGAAGGACCACATAGACTATGTCAATTTAAATATATTTTCCATCTATATTCATTTTATACCCTATATATTATACAACTATACTATGCATTGTACATATAGATTGTATGTTATACATATTAGATATAACGAGTATATATACACACACACATATACATACAAACACACATATATATATACACCACACAAGCACACACATCTATCTAATATATATATATATAAAGAGAGAGACACATATACATCTACATATCTACACAGACATATACACACACACACACACACACACACACATCTATCTATCTATATATATATATACACACACACACACGTATATACATACATATATATACACACACATATATACATATATATACTCATATATATACATACATACATATACACACACACACACACACACACACACACATATATATATATATATATATATACACATATATGTACACACACACACACACAAACATATATATATATATATATATTACATTAGTCATTCGGCAGAAGCTTTTATCCAAAGCGACTTAAAAGTATATATATATATATATATATATATATACCCACACACAGTAAATTCTACAGTCAGCGTAGAACCGTCACCCTGGTGTAGTTTAAAGTGTTCCCTGGTTGTTGCTCAGGTGAGGTCCCAGACATCAGACCCCCTCCCACAGAACAGGTTCTGATGGACCAGGATTGAACAGACCCAGGACCAGGACCGGGTCGGTTCCGTACCTTCCGCAGCTCTCTTGAAGAACACCTTGCAGCTCCCGCAGGTCAGAGCTCCGTAGTGGCAGCCGGACGCCTCGTCCGAGCAGATCAGGCAGGACCGCTGGGGGGGGAAGAAGAACTCCATGGGGAACATGTGATCCCTGGTGGCCTCCAACCTGGGGGGGAGCAGGAAGTGATCAAACAGCTGCGTGGGGGGTCTGCAGCCTTGGAGAAGGTCCAGACTAAACGCCGGCTGAGGACCAGCAGCTCTGATAAGGTCTGAAGTTGCAGTTACGAGGACTCAGACTAAATAAAGAAGCCAACCGGCTCCTCCGGCCTCCTCCAGCCTAGATCTGCTCCCTGTCCCCTGGACACTTCACCACTTTCAACGCTTCTACTGTGAAAAGCTGAGAAAAATCACAAAACTGTATTTAATATTTGATTATTTTATATTATTTCATGGAAATATTTAGATTAGATTTGGGTTAATTTTATTTTTTTTGGGGCTTCGCTTCATTTATTTTTTTCATTTTATTTAGTGTCTTCCACTAAAATCGAGGCCACGGGACGGAAATGTCTTGATTCAGGACTGGGTATTTAATCGGTCATGCAGAACCCCAACCTCCAATCAATAACTCTCCGATCAATAGGTCGCCCCTCACAGACACCGATCAGACGTTTACGGGGAAAGGGTCATTTTGACCTCTGACCTTCTGGAATGACTCAGGTGGTTTCAGCTCCAAAAGATGTTTGAAGACTTCTACAAACATCTAGCTTTTTCATCCTGTGACATCTCCATCAGATCGATACGAGGATGAAAGATTATTGGAGATCAATGCTTCTGTCCGCCTGACCGGACAGAACTTCCCTGTTACTGAGGAGGCCAGGAGAAGGTGGAGAGCATGAAGGAAGCTACCCGTTCACATCACCTGGTACAAACCCCAGCAGGTCAACCATTGCTGGTTTGTTCCAGGTCCATCCATCCCAGACCCAGCTGTCAGACAGGGTTGTCACACACACACACACACACACACACACACACACACACACACACACACACACACACACACACACACACACTTTGGATTGAAAACTCAATCCAAGACAGACCCTTTGACAACCCAAACGGAGAACATATATATACACAAACACACACACCTGTTATATATGCACATTTCCACACACACACACACGTATATAGATACTTATACACAAATATATACATATTTACATATATATTAATATCTATACACATATACACACACACACACACATTTTGGATTGAAAACTTTGAGAAGCTTTGAAAACCCAAACGGAGAATATATATATACACACACGCACATACATATATGCACACACACACACACACACACACATACATACATACATGCACACGAATATTTACACATATACACACACACATATATACATATTCATATATACATACACACAAACACACGCGCGCATGCGCTCACACGCACACACACACACGTATATTCAATATACACATATACCACATATACACACACGTATATATACACACATATACACACACACACACAAACACACAGACATACACACACACATGCATGCACACATGTATATTTACAAATATACACACACATATATACATATTAATATATATATATATATATACACACATGCACACACACCAATTTATATTGTAAATTTGTTCTTATGTGTGCATGTGTATATGTGTGCATGGGTGTATGTATATTCACACACATACACACAAATTCATACATACGAGTTTGTGTATACACACACACACACACACACGCAAAAACCAATTTACATATACACACGCACACACAAATATTTGTGTTTGTATATCATACACAAATATCCCGCGCGTCTATGCGCGCACACACACTTTGGTCGGGTCGGAGGTCAAGATGTGCACAAGAAGCCATGACCTCGCTCACACGCACGCTCACACGCACACAGAGGGGTCCTGACCTGGGCTCTCCGTGGCTTCCGTCCATCCAGACCCCGACCTCCGTCTTGACGCGGGCGGGGTCGGATCCGTGCGCGCCGCCCGCCGGGAGCCACGGCTCCGGGCGCGCCCCCTGGAACGGGCTGCCGACGAAGGTCGCGGGCGCGCCGTGCGCGTCCCCGCAAGGCGAGGGGCCCCACGGCTGCGCGTGCACGGCGTAGGCGGGCGTCCCGTCCTCGGACTTTACGCTGACCCCGAACGCGCCGTGCGCCGCGGCGCGCGTCACATACGTGTCCGGCGGAAGGTCGGACGCGCACGGCGGCGACTCTGACCCGCGGAACACGCGGAGCAGCTGCTCGCGCCCGCGCGCACGCGCCTCGGGCTCCACGCGCCGGCGCGTGCGCCCCGCGGCCGCGTAATCGCCGGCCGCGGGCTCCGGCTCGCACCCATCTGGCGCGAGTCCCAGCGACACGGACACGGCGCGGCACAGCTCACGCGCCGCGTCCGAAATGGACGCCTCCGCGTGCACGTCCGCGTACGCGACGGCGCACCGGAGTGCCGTCGAGCCTCCGGGCTGCTCGGACGCGCACCAGCGACCGTCCTCCGGTTCCGGCGGCGCGTCCGCGGCTCCGCGGCTGCTCTGGATCCTGTCCATGCCGGAGGTGGACGAGACGTGCGTGGAGGCGGACGTGCGCGCCGGACCGGACGCAACTTCTCCCGGTTCCTCCGGAGGCGTCAGGAGGCACTGGTCCCGCCGGAGAGACGGGGGGGGGGACCGGAAGAGGACCGGAAGAATACGCGTGAGCAGCTCGGTGGGCACCTGGAGCTCGCGGGCATGCGCGGGAGAGACGGTCGCGCGCGCTCATCATTAAGAGGTGTGCCACGTGGATCGTGCGTTTGTGCGTGCGTGCGTGCCCCCACACGCATGGGGGCACGCGCGCACCTTCCACTGCAAACCTGCTGTCAATCAGCGCGGGAGTCACGTGACTCGTCGCTATGAAAACAAACACGCAGAAGTTTCTGGGTACACACACACACACACACACACATCCTGGAGTACCAGTAATCACAAAGAGCCCACAGAGTTTCCACAGAAGACAAACCTCCTGCAGAACCCACTAGATATTTCCACAGAACCCAAAAAACATCCTGGAATCATCACCAAGAACCCACAGAACTGGAAGCTTCCACAGAAACTCTCCTCAAACATCTCACCTCCATGTCAGAGAAGAACCAGAAGTGACAACCAAGCAGATGTAGCTGGTACTTAGGTAGCGTGTGGAGGTCCAGGTCCCTGGAGAAGGTGTCCACAGGTGGAAGAGTAGAAGGAAACAAACTTTACTTCCCGGAGCAGGAGGAGAACCAGGTCCACGTGACGGTCAGATCTTCAGATCTGCCGCGGCGTTTTCCGTCCACCTTTGAAACCTCAGCTCTGATTGGCTTCAGCTGTGCTGACTGGAGACTCAGAACACCTGCAGGCCAGAGGACCTCAGAGGAGGGAAGGTGGTGGACCTGAACCTCCAGAGCCCTCAGGACCTCATAGAGACCTCCAACCCAGTGCACGTCCGGACTATGCAGGGTCTCCGTGAACCTCCCGTTTGGACTGAAGAGGAACGTGGAGAACCCTGAGGAACCCCACGCAGATACGGGGAGGACAGGAAGGAACCCTGTGGGACCCTGACCGGGGACCTTCTGGCTGAGAGGCCCAGCTGAACCTCGACCTCCATCCGGATGGAGGAGGAGAAGATAAGGGTGGAGGAACACCCAAGGGTGGAGGTCGGGGGTCCGAGGGGGAACTCGAGGAACCTCCCGGAGCTCCGCGGATCTTCAGATCCAGAACGGTCCAGGATGGGACATTTATTTTAGGCGGTGCAGGTTTGGTTCCTCCTCCACGGAGAACCTGGAGATCCACCGGGTCTGAGGGGTTAACAGGAACCCACCTGGGTTGGCTGCTGATGCAATGGATGTCCAGCTCCTGCAAAGCTTCTCCTGTTTAGAACATCACACCAGAACGTCTCCATCGGAGACGACCAGCCCTGACTTTTGACCTGGTCTGACCCAAAACAGCTACTAACTAATTAATTAACAGTTGAATAATAATAATAAAAGAAAAATTAGTGTTGTTTTGTGTCATTATTGAAAAGAATGAATGTCCTCAATGCGATTACATAGTAATAGAGTATCGACTGGTTATTACATAGTAATAAAGGAGTATGAAGTCCTTATTACATAGTAATAAACATTAATAAAGTAATGGTAATAAAGTAATAAAAAGTAATAAACTATTGTGCTTATTACATAGGACAATGGTAGTAGTCTTATTGCATAGTAATAAAAGAATGGTAGTCGTCTTATTACATAGTAATAAAAGAATGGTAGTCGTCTTATGACATAGTAATAGGAGTATGACATCATGGGTGTTATTACATAGCCATAGAGGAGTATGGCAGTATTTGTTATTACATGGTAATAGAGGGGCATGGAAGTATTAGGTGTTATTACATAGTAATAGAGGAGTAATAACTTGCGCCGTAGTCCCGGGTGTCAAACGACGCCGTCATATTTACAGAAAAGCAGCGCGAGAGAAGAAACAGCTCTGTTACCATGGGAACCCCATCCCCGTTCATCACGTTCAGTCCTTTAGGATGGGTTT
>NC_141298.1:12382500-12485000 GCF_037954325.1 Fistularia commersonii | reverse complement strand
TGTGTGTGTGTGTGTTTGCTGGTGTGAAGGTTCTCCGGTAAAGGTATGAACCTGCACTGCAACATTCCTCCTCTCGTCTCACACACACACACACACACACACACACACACACACACACACACACACATACACACACACTTGTTCCACTGTTGGTTGTGACCTGCTCCGATCTTTAGATCTCTGAGGCGTGTCCACAGCAGTGGCCTGTGTGTGTGTGTGTGTGTATGTGTGTGTGTGCGGGGGGGGGGGGGGGGGGCAGGAAGTGGCAGCAGCGGCGGTTGAGAAACTATCGGTTGTTCAAGACGAGTCAACTGAACTTCCTGCGTCCGAGGAAGCAGCTGATGATCCAGATAGAGGCGGTTCTCCAGCCAGCAGGAGCTTCTTCTGCTTTTCCTTAAGTCTCATGAAAGACGGAGAACTTTCATCCTGCACCGGAGATGTTCTACCATCACCGCCTTCAGAGGAGACCTTCAGGATCTCTGGATGCTGAGTCTTGCAGCTTCAGGAGACACCTGATCAGGGTTGGATCCTCCGGATCGATGACGTGATCAGTCAATCATCTTCCTTTGAATTTATGAGATGAAACTTCAAATAAATACATTTTGATTTAGCTAAAGGTCCTGATCAGTGACAGAAGACCTGGACTTTGGATCTCTTGCTGCTGGAGCTGCTCACCTGGTCATCATCATCATCATCACCAGGTCACAGCGGAAGGACGGAGAAGTTCTCCCGCGGTTTGATCTTCTGAAACCGGCGGAGAAGGTGCTCCTTTCTCACACTGTGGGTGGAGTTAAGGTGCTTCTCTTGAGAAGCCCAGATGTTCTTCAGATGCTCCACTTGAGAAGCCCAGATGTTCCTCAGATGCTCCTCTTGAGAAGCCCAGATGTTCCTCAGATGCTCCACTTGAGAAGCCCAGATGTTCCTCAGATGCTCCACTTGAGAAGCCCAGATGTTCTTCAGGTGCTCCACTTGAGAAGCCCAGATGTTCCTCAGATGCTCCTCTTGAGAAGCCCAGGTGTTCCTCAGATGCTCTACTTGAGAAGCCCAGATGTTCCTCAGGTGCTCCTCTGCAGAAGCCCTCTGTCAGGCCCCAGGTGTGGACCTGGACCTTCTTGGGGTCCTGCAGGCTCTGCTGTCCACCTTCTCACAGAGCCTAAAAAGAAGATCTCCTGCAGGATCAAACCTCTGGAACTGAGTCCTGAACCTTCTGTCCTTCAAAGCCAACCTCTATATGTATTATTATGGTCTGTAGGCCTCGGAGGCTGAATCCTGCAGACACGCCGCCCTCCCCCTGGTGGACGGATGATGAACTGCAGTTGCAATGTGACAGACCTTCTCCCCCTGTGGGGGGGAGCTGAAGGCGGAGAGACAAAATAAGAGTCAGGAGGAAGTTTGATGTGTAATTTATTCACTGGTGAAAATCAAAGACCTGAAGCACCGAGAGCTGAGGGACGGCTGCGGCTGTCCGTCAAAACCCCAAGAAAGCCCCGCCCCCAACGGTCACGTGACCCGGGCGGGAATCGGCGGGTAGAAGAGGAAAAAGCAGAAGAAGACAGGAAGTGGACAAACCGCTTCCTGTCACTGTCACTCAACAAAATAAAAGGAAGCTGCGCCCCCTAGAGGACTTTCTCCGCCCCAGGAGGACCACCTGGACCTTCTCTGGAGCAGCTAATACTGGCGTGGGGTGGGGGTGGGGGGGCGTCCTCCTGCTGCCCCCCCATGGCACCGCAGGTTATAAAAGGTCATGAAATAAAACTGGAAGCGTGTGGAGAAATGGCCCGCCGCCGCTACAAATACAGATAAACAGCCAGTGATGCGATTGGTCCCCGATGGGAGCGGGTCGGCGGGGAGTCCCGCCCACTTCCTGTCCGTCAGCTGAGCATCAGGAAGGGGCCGATGGTACGTTTTCACATCGATTATGTCAGTAAGAAAGAGAATAAAAATCTAGGTATTTGTGATCAGTTTTCCTTGTGCTTTTATTTGAAAGGTATGTGAAGGAAGGGAGTCAATCCCATAATCCGGGATATTAAAGGTTTTGAACTGGATTACTGCTTTTACTGTGATAAGAGAGCTGACCAGCCTCAGTTTCCTGACAGGAAGTCCTGTCGCCGTTACAAAATAAAAGCCGCGACAGGCAGGGGGCGCCGCCGTGTCTTCAGATTAAAAACAAGATGGTGTCCTTGTTTTTGTTTGTATGATTCAGGCACTTTTATTGTGGGAGGTCAGAGGAAGATGCAAAAATATGGAATTTTGGAATAAAAAAATAAGAAATAGAAAACACGGCAGTTTATTTTGAAGGGATTGTACGCGTGGGCGCTCTGGGGCTTTTATTTTGAAATGCTACGGCCCCCCCGCCCCTGTGAGGAATGTTCTAGTAAAATACAGCGCGTCCCTTTTCAACCAGTGACTTTGCCTAAACGGAGAGCGAGCGAGCGGGACGCTGCGGAGCTTTGATTTTGGAAAGAGGAAGCGGCCGGAGCGGCGAGGGTCGCGGCCGGCGCCTCACATGCACTCGAACTCGTCGATGCGCTGCTTGGTGTTCCCCGAGCGGATCTGACGCAGCGTCTTGTACTTGTCCCGCCCGGCGCGCATGTTCTCCGCGTGGATGATGTCGTTAACTGTCTTCTTGGTCTCGTCGCGGGCGTTGGCAAGCTCCGAGCTCAGGGCCTGGGAACACAGAGTGCAGGATCAGTGTCAGAAGGGAGGGGGCGGGGCTTAACTTGGGCAAGATGACTGTCAATAACGGTAAACAATGGGAAAAGGGGCGGGGCTACAGCTGAACAGGTCAGGTGCCAATTGTAGGTGAGAGTGAGAGAGGGGCGGGGCTTGTCCTGGACAGGATTGCTGTCAATCACAGTAAACAGTGGCGAAAGAGGCGGGGCTATATCTGAACAGGTCAGCTGCCAATCACAGGTGAGAGTGAGAGAGGGGTGGGGCTTGTCCTGGACAGGATAGCTGTCAATCACAGTAGACCGTGGGAAAAGGGGCGGGGCTATATCTGAACAGGTCAGCTGCCAATCACAGGTGAGAAGGAGTGAGGGGCGGGGCCTAACTTATCCGGGATAGCTGTCAATCACACGAGACAGAAGGAAAAGAGGCGGGGCTTTATCTGAATAAGTCAGCTGCCAATCACAGGTGAGAAGGAGTGAGGGGCGGGGCTTAACTTGTGCAGGATAGCTGTCAATCACACTAGACAGAAGAAAAAGGGGCGGGGCTTTATCTGAACAGAACATTCTGCTGCTCCATGGCCTCAAATACAGGAAATGAAGCGTTGGATGGGGAACACTGACCCTTGGTGGCACACCCGACGTACTGCATCATAATGTTAATACTAATTCATTTGTATGAATTAAAGGTCATTGATATTAATCCCTTGAATAAAGTATTAATATTTATGAATACATTATTGATTAACATTGACTATGAGCCAGGGTTAGCGTTTGGTGAATGATTCAAAGTACTCAGAAGCTTCTAAGCCTGCAGATCAATCAATGATGTGTGTTGGGTTCCTCACCAGGAGATGCTTCTGCAGACGCTCGTTCTTCTCGGCCTCCGTCATGCGCTCCTCCTCGCTGCGGTCCTTGTCGGTGGCGGCGGCGGTGAACTCGGCGCTGGCCTCGGCGCTGCTCTCGTCGTTCTCATCATGCTCGTTCTCGGCGCTCAGCGGCTCCTGAATGTGGGCCGCCATCACCTTTGTCTTCAGCTCCTCTTTGGTCTTCTCCAGGTCTTCCTGGACCATCGTGGCCTGAAGGACACAAACGTCGGTGAGGAACGGGAGAGACGGGACGGCGGAATTACGCTTGGTGACCAGAAGGTCCGAGAGTCCCGGCCCGTTTAGCGAGAACGTCTAGAAGGTTTGGAACAGACACCAGACTAGATATCTGCTGAAGTAGCAGAGGAACAAACTGGGTCTCACGAGGATATTCTAATGTTCCTGTCCTGTGGAACGACCGCCTGGAAGTTCTGACCTCACGGACCCAGAGCAGGTAGCAGCTTCTCCTGGTCCTCCATGATGGACAGACAGAAAGTGACCGCCAATGAACCGTCTTTTCAAAATAAAAGCAAAAAAACAAAACACTTTGATTTTGGCATTTTTCCCCCTCGCTTCACCTCCTGGATTGTCACACACACACACACACACACACACAGTGGACGGTCAGAATGGCGGCGAAGATTAAAACAGGATTTCCTTCAAACAAAGACAGTCGACAAACAGCAGCATGACTCACACTGCCCAGGGAGAGTGTGTGTGTGTGTGTGTGTGTGGGTGGGGTGGGGGGGCAGTCAGCCCACATGATTTTGCCCAAAAAAGCCCAGAGGTGAGCTGGAAGCCAAAAGCACAAAATAACACAATGAAGGAATGTCTGGCCTCACTCTGCCCCCAGGGGGAGGGGGAGGGGAGGGTAGATGGGGTGGGGTAGTTGGGTGGGGGTGATGCGGGTAACGAGTGGGGTAGATGTGTGGAGATGATGGATGGGGTAGTTTGGTAAGGTTGATGGGGGACTTATGTGTACGGTAGTTGGGTGGGGTTATTTGGCTGGGGTAGATGGGTGGGGGTATTTGGTTGGGGTATTTATCTGGGTCCTGTGAGTCCTCCTGCAGTGTGAGAAGCTCCCCCTGTAGGTTCTCCTGTCTCATGAATCTGCAACCCACACAATCCTGAAGGTCTGCCCTCTTCTGGTCATGTGACCTGCTTTGAGCGCCAACGTCCTGAGGGTCCTCCTGTCCTCTGTCCCACCCAAACAGAGCTCCGCACCCGGAGGTTTAGCTTAGCACACCAGCTGGCAGCCGACGCTAAGCGTGGCATTAACTGCAGGTGAAACCATCGAGACCCGGATCTTCTGAGATCTCGGTTCCTGGTCACATCAGAAGTAAAGCGCAGGGCTCAGTCTGAGGACCAGAACCCTGTTCAGAAGGACGCACTAGATGTGCTAAGCTAACTCGTGGGAGGGCTTCTGGAGGAACCTTTCAATGTTCCTGAGGGTTCTTTAGGATGTTCTTGAGATCCTGCTTGCTGTCTGACTTTGAGGATGACGGCCGTCCTGCAGCCGCAGCCCCTTTAGTTTTGAGGTGGATCTTCTGGCCCACCTTTGTCCTCTCTGTTTCTGCCAGCACGTGTTGTAACTTCCTGTGTGACCCGGACCTCCACGTCCCGCCTCAGACTGACCTTCTGCTGCCACTCGCTGGCCTCCTCCTCCTTCTTCTTCTTGGCGTCCTCCAGCAGGGAGATCTTTGAGGTCAGTTCGGCCAGCTCGGTCGCCTGCGAGCACACAGAAGAGGCGTCCGGTGAGATGTTTGGGCAGCGCCCCCGTCCCCCCCCACTGGTGTGTGTTTGTGCTTCGGGGACGGACCAGGTGCTCCTGGTTCTTCATCTGGTTCTCCGACTGCTGCAGCAGAGACATCTTGGCATCTTCTGCTCCCTTTAGCTCCGCCTCCAGACGCTCAGCCTCCTCGTGAGCTCGCTTCCTCTCCAGCTCAAGGTCCAGAGCACGCTGGGTCTGCTCCTCAAGCTCTGCACACACACACACACACACACACACACACACACACACACACACACACACACACAAAGGGTTACTCTATGTACCACTAGCTTTGTGTTTTGGCTGCTGTTGATCAGTATCGACCAATGAGAGGACGGGAGAGGCAGGGGGAGGAGCCAGAGGGCATTCCAACATGGCCGCCGCGGATTGTAACATTCTATAACCGGTCTATGACTCACCTATGGTTCCTCTATAACTCATCCACGACTATGACTCATCTGGAAGTTATATCTCCTCTGGAGGTCTCCTCTAACTGACCCAGGACTCATCTATAACTGGACCGAGCTCTTGAAGAACCTGGAAGAACCCGATGTTCTCCTCCCCCTTGAAGAACCCGACGTTCTCCTTCACCCCGTCCACCCACCTTGCTGAGCTTTCTTGGTCTGCTCCTCGATCTGCTTCAGCCTCTCCATCAAGTCCTCCTTCTCCTTCTCGATCTTCTCCTTCTCCTTCTCTGCCGCCTCCCTCTTCCTCTTCTCGTTCTCCAGCAGGGCTCTGAGGGACAAACACCGCATCCCTGTAGATCCATCTAGATGCTTCCAGACAGCTCACACAGCTCTGGTTGCTCCGCCCTCCCTGCTGTACCTCTCCATCTTCTTGAGGTTCTTCTCCTCCCTGGCCTGGGCCTTCATCTGCTGCACCTCGATGGTGTCGGGCTTGCGGCGGCGCATGTAGAGCTCGTGGTTGCCCATGCAGAGGGCCAGGATGCGCTTGTTGATGCTGAGCCTCGGGGCGTAGAAGACAAAGTCCTGCACGGGACAGACACCGGTGTGATGGAGTCCACCTACGGGGAACATCTACGCCGGTGAGCAGGCGGCGGGAACCTACCGGGGCCTTCTTGTCGATGGGCTTGATGACGAACTTCTTGTCATTGAAGGAGATGTTTCTGATCTCGCTCCAGGGGAACCCGATCTTGGGCGTCATCCTGTCGGGACGGAGGCCAGGTGAACATGGTGACAAGGCGTGGACATCAGGAGACCGGGAGGCTCTCCTGATCTCCGTCAGGAGACCGTTGAGAAGACCCACCTGTCGTTCTGCTCGTAGATGTTGAGGCCAAGAGCGTCCACGCCCAGCCACAGCTCCGTGCCCTTCTTGTTCTTGATGTTGAAGTAGTTGACGCCGTACATCTCCAGGTCCTGAGCGATCTTCAAGTACTCCATCATGGACTCCTCTCTGCAGGTGGAGGGACATAACTCCGGGTCACGCTTATGGTGGTCACCGTGACCACCGGGACGGAGATGTTCCCGCCGGAACATCTGGACAACAACACGGAACTTTGTTGTTCCACAGGAGAACGTTTAGGAGAGCCAAAGCATCTAGACAAGATCTGAAGGAACCAGAATGGAACCATGATGGACAGGCGTCTCTTTATCTTCTGAGAGGTGGCGACTGACAGATTCTCATCCTCCAGGTGAAGGTCCTGTGAGAAGCTCAGAGTGTTGCCACGTGGCGGTCTGGCGGTCTGGTGGTCTGGCCTCACCTCATCATGCCCTTGTGTTCCTCGTGCCACACCTGGATCCTCTCCTCCCATTGGTCCTTGCTGAGTTTGTGCTGGTCCAAAACCCTGAGAAGCACCAGGATCAGAGGTCAGGGGTCAGGCCGGAGGTCAGGTGACCTCGAGGAGCAGACGGCGGCCGGTCTCACCTCTGAGGCAGCAGGTGCTCGCTGGACAGGTATCCAGGTGTGTGGACCTCCTTGTTGTAGTCGGCATACTTGGCCTGCACGGCGTAGGAGGCCAGGAGGACGGCGGTCTCCGGAGGGCAGTAGATGTCGTCGTTGAGAATGCCCTCCTTCACCTGCAGGAAGAAGAGCCTCTGTGTGGCCTCCAGGATCAGCTCCTCAGATACATCCTCCGGGAAGAACTTGGCCCGGAACTTGAAGAGCAGCGGGCTCTCCTTCCTCACGTCCTGGGCTGTCACCTGAAAGCAGGAGGCGCGGAGGTCAAAGGTCAAAGGTCAGCGAAAAGGGGGCAGAGCCCGGAGGAACCTGGAGGAACCTCACCTTCTTGTTGAGCTTCAGCCACGTGGAGAAACCCTTGGTGTCCTGGTACTGGAACCCAAAGTACCAGACCTCACGCAGCCCGATGGTCTTCACCACCTGACCACACAACACACACACATTCATCTGGAGTTAAAACACTGGTGGTGAAAATGTCAGCATCATGTGAAGGAACATGTAGGACCAGCCCTGACACACAATGGAGAACATCTGACCGGGGTGTGAGGCGAGAGGGGGCGGGGCTTAATCATTCACGCCTGTGGATAATGTGGAGGAGAACATGGAGGAACCTGGAGAACCTGGCCAGGAGACTGATGAGAGTCTGCCAGTTTGAAGTCCTACCTGGTCAAAGAGCTGCTTCCCGGTGGTGTTGGGCTGGATGGCGAACTCCAGCTCCGCGTCCATGGTGGTCACTCTCACACTGATCTGAGGACAGACACACTCATCAATGGATCACACTCATTGATCACATCCTTCTGATCGATCACACCGTTTAAAGACCCCGATCAATCAAAGGAGGCTGCTTGGGTTTCTGATTATTTTCTTTGTAACCTAGGAACCAGGAGGTGGGAGGGTGTGTGTGTGTATTTGTGTGTGTAACTATGTGTCTGTGTGTGGATGTCATTGTGTGTTTGGGTGTGTGTGTATACATGTGAATCTCTGTCTCTGTGTGTGTATATCAATGTGTGTTGTGTATCCAAGTGTGGTGTTATGTGTGTATCAATGTGTGTGTGTTTTTGTATCTATGTATCTGCGTGTGTGTATCAATATGTATCTGTGTGTGTATCAATGTGCATGTGTGTGTGTATATCAATGTGTATGTATGTGTATATCAATGTGAATGTGTGTGTACATCTATATATCTCTGTGTGTATATCAATGTGTATGTATGTATATATCAATGTGAATGTGTGTATACATCTATGTATCTGTGCGTGTATATCAATGAATATGTGTGTGTGTTTCAATGTGCATGTGTGTGTACATCTATGTATCTGTTTGTGTATAACAATGTGAATGTGTCAATGTGCATGTGTGTGTGTGTATATCTATGTATGGGTGTGTATGTATGTACGTGTGTGAGTGTATCTATATATCAGAGTGTGTCTGTGAGTGTGTGTAACATGTTGAATATGGGACTGCAGCCCCCGTTTCCGTCTGAGCGCCGTGTTCCCACGGCATAAGCTCCGCCCTCTCTGAGTGAGGACAGCCCTGATTGGCTGCTTGTCCCCATCCACTGAGCTAAGCAGCTGCTGCGGTGGAGACGGTTGGGGTGGAAGCATCTAAACCCTGAAGATGGCCGCCTTTCACGTACGTGTGTGTGCATGCTAGCTGCAGCAGCCCCCCCATGTGTGTGCCAGAGGGACCTCTAAACAGGAAGTGACCACATCCTCTGTGAGGCGCTGCTGCTGCTGGACGCACAGCTGTCCCCGCCCACCACAGACTTCCCATTCCACCACCACCACCCACCCACTTGACACCCCCCCCCCCCCCCACACACACACACATGACCCACTTCCTGTCACAGATCAGCTTCAACACTCCTGAAGGGTTCAGCACTGAGAAGATGGGGCGACAGGTGGGGGGGTGTTGGTGTGTTTGTGTGTGTGAGGGGGGCTGTCCACAGTGAGATTAGTGCAGAAAGAAATATATTTACTTAACCTGCACCCAGTGAGGTCACACACACTGACGTTCTCTGGTGGAACCCCCCCCCCCCCCCCCCCCCCACACACACACACACACACACACAACAATGGCCCAGATTACCCCCCCTGTCATGTCAGCAGAACCCTGAGTGCAGCTGGGAGCACTTGCCACTCTTCTGTCACTTCCTGTATCCAGCCTGTGTGTGTGTGTGAGTGTGTGTGTGTTGGGGTCCAGGTTCTGTTGGGGGTCGGGTGGGGGGTGGGCAGGGGGTTCTCCTCTGGCTGACTTCCTGCTGGGCTGGAAAAAGGAACCGCTGGTTGTGGCTGTCAGGGCGTGCCCCTCATGCAGACGCTATTCTTAGAACAGACCATGTGACCCCCCCACCCCCACCCCCCCACCCAACCTGCTCCTGAACCTTCTCCTCGCCACAACCCAACCATCCAATGGAAGTGATCTAATCAATACAGACGATCGATCAGAATGGGGGGTCAGACTGAAGTGCTGAAAATGGTCCTTTACGAACGCCAGGGTTTCCACCAAACTACAGCGGTACTAATAAGGAGACCTGCTGGAGAGCAAATACTTGGCATTGCAGACATTCTGCCCCCCCCGAATACCAGCGTTATCTTCTCGCAGCCTCAGAGGCAGGAGGACAGGAGGACAGGAGGACAGGAGGACAGCACAGAGGGCTGCAGAGGACGAGGAAGAGAGCAGCAGGTCTGCGTTCCGCCTGCCCGTCAATCATTATGATTGACAGCTGATTACAAGCGGGGAGAAATATCACACACACACACCAAGGCTTTCACAATACAGTCGAGGAGGTGCAGAAGGACCAGGATGTCCCTGGCCTGGACCAATCGGACGGGCCCGGCCAATCAGAGAGAGGCACCGGGGATTGTGGGAAATGTAGGACCCTCGGTTCTCCATGAGAACAGAACAGGTTCTTGTTCTACAGCAGCCTGAGGGGAAGGAACCATCTGACCTGTGAGTGTGTGTGTGTGTGAGAGTCACGTGACAGGAAGTCAGCTGATGGGTGAGAAGAACCAACGTAGACGTCTGCAGCAGTTGCTGCAGATGAGACAAAACGCGGACTGTGGATCTGAGATAGCTTAGAAACCGCGTGGTTCTCCATCAGAGGAACGTCTGGGTTCTCCATCAGAGGAACGTCTGGGTTCTCTGACAGGCTTCAGATGGGTTCTGGTCCAAAGAGAAGCCGTGGAACCACGTCTGCTCTGCTCATAAGAACAAGAAGGAGCCATTGTTTTGTAAAAAAAAAAACCCCAGAGGTTCTTCCACGTTCTGTGAAAACTTTCATTTTTCTGCTCCGACAGAGTGACAGCCTGGGGAGGGGGGGGGGGGCAGGCTGCCAGCGACCATATAAGGGCACGGGCGAGGACATTACTCTGACAGGAAGTGATGTAATCACAGAGGGTTTGAGTCACAATGACACTTCCTGGACCAGCAGAAGCTCTGCCAGGGCGGTTCTCTCGGCTATACCACCGAGAGCCGGGGGGAGCAGATGTGTGTGCGTATGTGTGTGTGTGTGTGTGTGTGTGTGTGTGTGTGTGTGTGTGTGTGTGTGTGTGTGTGTGTGTGTGTGTGTGTGTGTTTAAGCCCCTTCTCTCACAGGATCAAAGAAGATACATTTGAGCTCCTCAACTGTGAAACCATCTTCATCATCATCATCTCTACCACTATCTTCATCTGACTCGATCAGACTTCCCGAGGAACCCGGAGAACCCTCAGCTTCATGAGTCGATCCAGATCCCGTCTGATGGGTTCTTCGGAGAACATGGTCCTCGGGGTTCTGCTGGGCTCCTCGGACGGGCCCGCTCACATTGGATTCCTGGTCTGCGTTGCCATGGTTACTGTCACGGAGCTATCAAGCAACAGGAAGTTCTGGGGGTTGGTGCAAATGTCCCCGAGGTCACACGGGCTTTAGAAGAGCATGTTCTAGAAACATCTAGAACAGACTAGATTGTTCTACCTCCCTTAGGGAAGCAGAGGAACCTGGCGCTCCACGTTCTCAAAGCAGTGCCACCTCGTGTTTGGTCACATGGAGGTTCTGCCTCGGGTTCTGCTGAGGTTCTCACGGGGTTCCTTCCAGTTCCAGGCTGGTGTTGGTGACTCAGAGTGAAAGCCAGGGTTCATCGACCTTCTTCCTTCTGCTCTTCTTCTCGCTCGGTGGGAAACACCTGCTGAAACGACTGGGCGCCTTCAGCCCGTTTCCATGACGACAGTCAGTTTCACATCCGGACTCAGGGCGCCAAGGCGTCTCGGTGTCAGCGGCGAACCGAGGAACCCGGTCCCTCGCTGATCCTCTGTCAGAAGAGTCCACCTTTAGAAGGTCTGAGAGATCGGAGAACATCCCCTCCAACCTGAGATGAAACGTCTAGATTCTTGACTGTTCTAGAAGGTTCTGCAGCTGGAGTTCTCTACTTGCTCAAACATTCTTGATGAGTTCCAACCGTCAGACCAATGTTCTCCACCCACTGACGGTGGAAGAGAACCTTCTACCAGGAGAGGTTCTGGTTAAACAGGCAGAACCTCAGCCCAGAACTTAGACCGTCAGCCAGCAGGTCCCGGCGGACAGAACCAACGGGACATAGAGCACCACGCCTGGGGGGGGGGGGGGGGGCATGAGGGAACCGGGTAGAACCCAGTTAGAACCCCACAGAGCCCAAGTCCAACCTGACAGGACCACATGAGAACCTGATGGAACCTGGTAGAACCCAGTAGCACGGGATAAAACAGTTACAACCATCCTGGAAGCTAGCAGAACCAGTTTAGAACCCAAACAAAACCCAAACGAACCCATAGAACCCCAGTAGAACCTGACAGAACCCCATTACAACCAGAATGAACCTAACAGAACTATCTAGAATTGGATAGAGCCCATTAAAACCCGACAGAACCCAGTCAGAACCCGATAGAACCCTGTTAGAATCAGACAGGACCTGCTAGAACCCTGCTAGAACCAGACAGAACCTGGTCTCAACCCCATCAGAACCTGCAGGAACCCGACAGGGAGGAGGAGGGGCATCGGGTCGGACTCGGATGTTAGATCTGGATCCAACCTGGAGGTCCAGTCTGGACTTCCAGCCTGGAGGTCCAGATTTAACGGCGCTCATTTTGAGGCGGGAGCGCGCAAGCGCACTCGACTAACG
The DNA here is from genome assembly GCF_037954325.1 of Fistularia commersonii. Taxonomy (NCBI): domain Eukaryota; kingdom Metazoa; phylum Chordata; class Actinopteri; order Syngnathiformes; family Fistulariidae; genus Fistularia; species Fistularia commersonii. The sequence continues at coordinate 12,472,645 of NC_141298.1, read as the reverse complement.
GAAAGTGTCCTCGGTAGCGTTTTTTTTTTTTCTTTTTTTTTCCCTCTCTCTTTCTTTTTTACCGGGACCTTTCCGGGTCTCCCGGGGGAGGAGGAGCGGGTCCGGCCCTTCCCTTCCCAGCCCGGTCCGGCCCGGTTCGGAGCGGGGATAGTTTTCCAGGAGCGGAGAGAGAAAGTGAATGAAGCCGTGAAGTCCTACCGTCCTCGGCATGGTTCGGTTCGGTCCGGTCCGGTCCGGTCAAACTGGTCTCTTTCCGTCGGCGGAAGAACAAAAGTGCGCTCGGTGTCGGGCAGCGGCGGTTCGCGGCAGAGAAGGAAAAAAACTTTTTCCCATCCGAACCCGCGGAAAACGGCGGCTTCCGGTCCGGTCCGGTCCCACGGCCCGCTCGCTCGGTCTCCGGTTGGAGGGGGTGGTTCGGCTCGGCTCGGTTCGGTAGTCGGGGCTCTCTTTGTTCGGCCGCTCGGCGCTCGGAGGTCGGTTTCCTGCTAACGGGACTCCCGGTCCAGGCCACACCCAGGCGGGGAGGGACGGCCGCGGCCGGCGGGGGCGCCGCGCAGGCCCCGCCCACTCGGGCCGGCGGGCCCGCAGGCTCCGCCCACAGACGCGCATCAACATGGCGGCCGCGGAGGGAGGGAGGGAGGGAGGGAGGCTATTGTTGTCTCGGGACCCGTCGACTTCCCTGGATCCACAGACACGCTGCTGATCCCTGAGTCGGCCGGAACGTGACGGAGGTGCGGGACAAATATAGCAACAAAAAATAAGAAAAACACAGGAGTCGGAGAGATGGAGGGCGTGCACGGGCGCGGGAAAATAACGCGCGCAAGCACAGTCACTCCTGGTGGGAACAAGTGATGTGTGAGCAGCTGCTAAACAACAGGAATAACCATGTAGAACACTAATAATAACCGCTATGGAAAAGTAATAACTGTGTATAACACTAACGTAACACCACTATGGGACAGGAATAACTGTGTATAACACTAATCATAATAACTGTTATATAACACTAATGACAGTAGTAACAACTTCTATATAACTCTAATACCAGTAGTAATAACTTCAATATAACACTACTGATAGTAGTGATAACTTTCATATAACCCTAATGATACTAGTATCAACTTCCATTTAACTCTAATACCAGTAGCACTCACTTCTATACAACAGTAATGATAGTAGTAACAACTTTTATATAACTCTAATACCAGTAGTATTAATTTTATATAACACTAATGATTTTAGTGATAACTTTTATATAACTCTAATTCTAGAAGTAATAACTTTTATATAACACTAATGATTGTAGTGATAACTTTTATATAACTCTAATTCTAGAAATAATAACTTTTATATAACACTAATGATTGTAGTGATAACTTTTATATAACTCTAATTCTAGTAGTAATAACACCTATATAACACTAGTGATAGTAGTAATAACGCCTGTATAACACCCCTCCTCCAGACTGCCCCTGACAACCCTCCCTCTGTGCCTCCCGTTATCTGCGCCATCATTGCTTCACCCACCGCAGCTCCTTCCTGTTTGACACGTCAGGATGTTCTGGGAGGCGCCGGTGTTCCGGAGAACCTCCAGATGGGAACTGACTCATCAGGACACTTGACCTTTGACCCCACAGGCTCCGCTGCGACTCGTCCAGAGGTTCTCCTGTGCTCCACAGCGCCCCTACCAGGCCTGAAACACACACACAGCTACACACTGCATGGATGTACATAGATGAAGAAACACACAGTGGATGCAGAGGAGGCCTGTGACCAGCAGAGGGGTGGTGGAGGTCCAGGAGGTTCCGACACAGCTTCTAGTGTCGGTTTCCATGGAAACAGGAGCTATAGGATGGTTAGATGATTGACTGAAAGTCTGTCAGGTTGGAGGGTTTAAATCCTGCCTGTAGACCAGGTCCATGGCCACATGAATGCCACCAACTCCTCCTTGAGATGCCGTCCTGACACAGCAGAGGGCGCCCACGCCCCACTCTTTACCTGAGGCTCTTGCTTCCTGTTGCGGGGGTCACACGGGGTCTCAGCGGCTCGTCCCATTGGCTGCAGGGTCTCTACTCAGAGCCAGGCCAGATCAGGGAGCACATCTGAGGTTATTGGTACATCACGGTTTTCAAAACACCTGATCCCGAAGCTCAGCTGTAGGAGTAACCGGGGTCACCACCACCACCTTCAAGGACGACTTATTGACCAGGAATCCTCGGGCTGCGACATCACTTCCTGCTCCACCCTGTAGGACCTCAGAGGTTCCTGGAACTTCAGGCATTTCATTGTGTTTTCAAATGCACTCATTCATCTTCTATAGGGCTGAGCCTACTTGGGCTATGATTGGACAAGAGGCGGAGTTCACCCTTGTTCTGTCATCTGGAGAACATCCACATGTTTAGACATGTGGATCTGAAGGATCTCCATGAAACTCCTGTATGTCTAGACTGTGGGTGGAACCCTGAGAACCCCAGGCAGACACAGGGAGAACATGGAGACTCCACCCAGGAGGGAACCCTGTGTGAATCCAACCAGGGACCATGTGGCTGTGGGGGAAGCGGTGGTAACCTCTGCTCCACAGGCAACCTTCAGAACGTCTTTTTTTAAGCTGATAAAAAAAAAAAACAATCTTACACACACATGCCAAGGGTTGGAACAGAATTGTTTATTGATGGTGAGAAACACGTGTTGTCATAGAGACTTACATTTCCTTTGAGCCCACTGACCCAAATGTTCTGCTTCTGGATGGTCTGCTCTGGAGAAGCCACCTTCACTGTGGCTCACAACACGGCGGACCGTCACAACACCGAAAGCTTCGTGATTCCCTTTTTGTTTTTTTACACTGCAGACACGGCGGTCTACTCTCACACACACACACACACACACACACACATACACACACACCAGCTCAGAAAAGCCACAGCTGTGTTCCTCAAATGTCCAAACACAGCACTGTGAATTGAAACTTTTTAAACCTGAGTTTGACACTGTGTGCGTGTGTGTGCGTGTGTGTGTTTACCTCTTGTTGTGGCATTATGTACAACAACTAGTAAATACTGTAAATATATGGTAACAAGAACTGCAAGAGGTTCACGAGTACTTGACCACCACAGGTTGTGTTTTTGTACATAATGTGTACTTTAAAAATTCCCTTTGGTCTCGGCCGTAAATCATGATGGCCGATGGCGAGTGCGCCTCGACGATACGGTCGTGACGCCGCTCAAATAGCAAAAATGGCGTCGCAGACAGAGGCGTGCAAAGTGGCCCCACGGGCCAACAATGTAATAGATTACAATTAATAATTGGAGAGTTAAAAGGAGTCATCCAGCACAGCCTGGAGGCATGTGGAGAAACATCTGGAGAACATGTGGACGTCCAGCCGTCAGTCAGACACTGCCAGCAATTTTACAACGCCATCCCGTAATAACTTTGGCATCTTTTATTCAACAGAAAATTATCGGGGGGGGGGTATTAAAAATGAGCAAAGTTGCTAAAAACGGACAGGTAGGGGTGGGGGGGTGGACCGTGGGGTTGCAAAACACACACACACACACACACACACACACACACACACATACATACATACATACATACATACGTGATGATAAAATAACACCACCCTTCCAGTACATTCAAGGTAGAGATACAATTTGTATCAACGAACTCAGGTCGGTCGTGGACCACTGCAGGGTGAAGGTGAGGCTGGAGAGGGGCCTGCCTCCCCTCACGGGGGGGAAGAGGTGAGGCAGGAGAGAGGCCTGCCTCCCCTCACGGGGGGGCGGGGTGAGGCAGGAGGGGGGCCTGCCTCCCCTCACAGGGGGAAGGCTAAGACTGGAGGGGAGGGTCGCCTCTGCTCACAAGGGGAATGGGTGAGGGGTGAGGCAGGAGAGGGGCCTGCCTCCCCTCATGCTCTCTGTACAAGCAGGAGGGAAATAGTGCATTCATTTAAAGTGGTTTCCAAATAAGGGTCTTCTAGAGGCGGGTCAGTGCTGGGGTTCTGTTGGACCAGCCGCCAGGCCTTATTGATCCCAGATGTCCGTGACTAACCCGCTGATCAAACCACATCAATAAATCAGCTGTCTGGTTGAACACCTTCTCCTGCCTCCTTCTGTTTGGAAATCCCCTCCGCCTTCCCCGCAGGCATCTCCGCTGGGATTTCCAGCCACCGGAGGAAGTGAAGTCCGGTGAGATCTTCATCAACACCCTGACATAACAAGAAGGTCAAGGGGAGTAGACCCGTCCGTCTGCCAACCAGCATACTCTGATCGACCATCAACGACTTCACCTTTGACCAACTGTCTCCATAGAGACAAGAGAAACTGAAGAGTCCCTCCAGGGTCAGGAGGGTCTACCTCCTGGGTCTACCTAAGTCTACCTCGGCTGGCGGGTGTGGTCGGAGGACAGCACGCAGACCTTCAGCCAAATGCCAGAAACAACAGTGACAGCAGGAGACCCGGAAACACCTGGCCCACCTTCTCAAGGACACCACCACCTCATCCTTCTACATGGTGAAGACCCGAACCCGAGCCCAGAGGTGGTCCAGAAAAAGGACACAGTCAAAACAGAGTTCTCCCTCAGGGGTTTAGTTTCTCCGCTGCTCAAACACCAGCTTCGCCTCCATAAGACCTCTGGGCTTGAAGAACCACAGAGAAGGAGTAGGCTTCTCTATGCACTTCAGAAGATAGATTCTTCAAATAAGAACAGCACGAAGAGTGAACTCTTCTCCGCTGGTGTGACGGAACCTGACCCAAGATAAACATCTAAGCTTCACGGGGAGGAGTAACCCGGGAAGATCCACAAACCAAGGGGCTTTTCTCTTTGACCTGGACACCTGGGCCACTGGAACGAGACACCGCCTGTCCATCTCCAGTGTTCTGTGTTTTGTTGCCATTCAAACAGCCCTTGGATGAGAAGCTTCACGGCTCTGGAGGTTCTGCTGCTGATTCCAGGGATCTTTGAGGGGTTTCAACTGGTGACCTACAGATGTCAGAAGACCCTGAGGAGGATGAAGGAGTTTCAGTCTGGACTAATGGAACTGCAGATGGTCTAGAACCAGGTCCAACACAGGCAGGGACATGTCCGGCCACCAGGAGAACCGAGGTTTCTGTTCAGAGAACAGAACCTGGGCACTTCCTCAACATGACCTCCTTCAGTCCCTGAAGACAAGATGGAGGGAACATCAGCGATTGGTTCCATGCCTGCAGACTGTTTGGAACCTTATCCAACTACACTCCGTCCGGAGGTGTCACCAGTGTTCCTTCTGGTAGACAGGTGAAGACCCCTTATCTTTGGGACTTGTGCTCTGAGCGTCCAGCTGCTGGAACCCAACGAACATCTGTCACCTCCACCAGCTGGAAGGAACCATCCTGAGAGCAACAGCAGAACCTCCGCCTCCATCTCCAACCCGACACACACACATAAACATACACACACACACGGATGATTGAACATCTTCATGGTCAGATGTCCAAGTATCACTGAAATCTAATCATCATCTTCACGCTCTGAGTCTCTGCTCCTCTGAACATGATTCCTGAGACCTGAGCGGTCAGCTGGCCCCAGCACCCAGGGAACACCTAACTTCATGGAAACCTTGTGCAAACCGTGGACCTCCAACCCCACGTTCCTCCAATAAATCCCTTCTCTGGGTTCCTCTAACCTTGCAAGCAAGAGACAAGAAGCTTCTCCGCTTGAAATAAAAACCTGCTTATGAATCTCCATGCTCGAAGCTACCCTTTTCACCCGGGCCGAAGAGGAGGCTTCAGGCACCGCCTCCTCCTGCTCCTCAAAGAACATCTGATGAAGACTACTTCATCGGAGGAGAATCTCGTCCGTCCACCCCGGCTCTTCGGTCGCATCGGGGAAGGGAAACCATCGCGGATCCGACCCGGCCGCTCAGGTTCCTCTCTCCTGAGGCGCCAGGAACTGGTCTACTAAGTGCATGGAGAAGTCTCTGAGACTGAAGAAACCTCCAGAACACAAGGAGCCCAGTGGAGGAGCTCATACTGATATATTATATAATAATATTCTCACAAGGAAAAGAATTGGCACGACAAGTATATAAATAGGAAAACTCTACAACCTGGCGTCCCGTAGGACGGAGATGCTGTAGACCGGACCGAAGGAACCTATCCAAAGGTGGCTCTCCTCAAATCTGACCCGCCGGTCCGACCGAGACCTCCTCCCGTCTCCTTCCGACACTGGAGCTTGTTTTTTTTTTTTTTTTTTTTTTTTTGGCTTTGATTAGCAGCTTATCGATGACTCTGAAAGAATGGCTTCAGTGCGAGTCCTGTGTACAGACAGGCGTGCACGTGATCTCCGTCCAGGAGGCCTCTGCTCTCCGGTGCTCGGGACCAGGCCCTACCAAAATAGTAGCTTTTGAAAGTGAGGCTGAGAAAATAGATCTCTGGAGATACTGAGCTAGTGCTGTGCGTCCGGCGGGGCGTCCTCCGCCCACGCGGGCGGCGGCGACTGAAGCGCGAGGTCATTCAGATTTAAGGCCATTGAAAACACGGGAGTTCATGCGGCGAGGTCTCCACGTACCTCCCAGGAACATCTCTGCAAGGGGGGATGGTACTGTACAGCGGGTTCTCCGGTCCTGCCGGGCAGGACGCGCCCGGACACAGCCGCGCCTGCCCGCCGGCAGAGCTACACCGCACGCCGCCAACACTCAGTAAGGCAAATACAGGAGGAACCGGGTTTCTGTGCTGGGCGGGATCCTGCAGAGCCCACGGGGTCTCCCTTGGACGAGAACCTCGAGAGCTACATCGGGGGAGGTCCATGAACGCGGCTCCAGGACGACACCCGGGAAAACATCGCAGGGCTTAAAGACGCAACTCACTGCGACAACGTTCACGGGATGTGAGAGGACGGCGGCAATGGGGGCAGACGGGCGTGGACACACTTGCCAAGGCGCCCGTCTACCATTGGAGAACAAGATAAACCTAAAAAGCAATCCAGCGGGAAAAGCGGGTGTCCAGACGTCACCGGCGTGTCCCCTTGAAAAGCTCCAGGGCTTCGCTGACGTCTCGTTGTCTTCTGAGCCGCTCCTCAGACCGATGTTCTCAGAAGGTGCACAACGTCGAGCTCAGTCTTTAACCAAACTGCAAAGGACGGAGGGAAACAGGCCGGTCAGCCGGAGACGAACCAGCAGGAGCCGGGTCCACCTCCGCCCCCGGGACATCCCGAGGGTCCGGGTAAGAGTCAAACAATGTGAAGAAGCTCAGCAGCCCCTGCTCAGAAGTAAGGATCGTGTTGGTAAACTAGTGCCTCACACCTCACGTGCCAGAAGGTCTCACACTTTCCAGCACGCTGACAAAGAACTGAAGGGTTCTCCACCGGAGACAAAGGAAAAACAAAAGGATCTCCTGAGGGCGGATGTTGCACGGGTAGCACGCGTGTCGCAACATGGTACGAGCGCCTTTCCTTGCGGAGAAAGTCCCTTCCCGTCTCGGATCCGGGGTCGGACCTCAGTGACACGACCTCAGCTTGGTGACGATGACCGCCGCCAGCTGCTGGGGGTCGGTCAGGTGGGGATTCTTCTCCATCACCGAATGGACGACGTAGGCGGGGAAGATGTTGCACAGGTTGCGATAAGTCTGGTACTGGTGGTCTGGGATCACGTAGCGCTCTTGGTGTTCGGCCGCCGGCGGGCTCTCCCAGGGCGAGCTCCAGATCTGTTCCATTTTGTCGGGCATGCTGCGGACCATGACGCGCTCGCAGCAGGGCATCAGACTGTTGCTCAGCGGGTAGGAGTGGTACCCGAAGGACTCGTTCCCGCAGGGAAGAGGGTCCCAGCTGGCGTGCTGCTCGCGGCACAGGGGCGGTCTCCTCTGCCTCATGGGGTTGCTGTCGTACAGCCGCGAGTCGGAGATGCTGTCCATGCGAGTCATGCCGAGGGAGCGTGCCGGCTGGGAGGACAGCGGCGGCAGGATGTTCTGGGTCAGCGGGTAGTCTCCGGGGCAGCTGGACCTGGCCCCGACGGCGGGGTGCTGTATGTGCGGCGCCAGGTGGGCCCCTGACGGCTTGCAGGCGCCCTGCTTGGGCTCCTCCGGCCCATAACTCTGCACCCGAGTCAGAGCTTCGTGTCGGAAGCCGTGGGAAAAAGCCTGCATCCTGGACTGGGCGGGGGGCGGCGCCGTGCCCTTCATGCCGTCCTCCAGAGAGCCGTCCACCGAGCCGGGGTAGAGGTCCCCGTAGGACGAGAAGGAGTCGCTGTTGGAGTGGCTGAGGCGGGACTCGGGGCAGGGACCGGGCCCGGGGGTCCTCTGGTAGGCGCCTTGCTCGTGCTCCATGCTACAGAAGCTGTCGACGTTGTGCATACTGCTCATGCTCATGGTGGAGAAGTCACTGTGCAGAGAATAGTAGCCGTGGTCGCTGACCGAGTCGTACTTGGGGAACTGCTCGCCATAGGTCACCGAGGCACCGTGGCTGTTGGTGACCAGGATGGGCGGGTACTGGACGCTGGACATGTGCTCCAGGGAGCTGTGTGCAAACTGCAGGGACCCCGGCACCGGGCTGCTGGCCGAGCGGGTGTTCAGGGCCCCGGCGGCGTGGCTCTTGGCGGGCTGCATGGCGGGCACGCTCAGCGCCGACACCAGGGAAGGCACTGAATTAGTCTCGGACTTCCGGACCACGGACAGCGCTTCCGGAAGCTCGCAGGCCACCGAGCGGATGCTGGGGTCCGACTGGCGTTTGGGCGCCACGCGCTTCACCTCTGAGACGCCGTCACCTTTGGCGGTCGTCGGCCCGGTCCCGCATTTAGCCAGCGCCCCTTCGCTCATGGTCTTCACCGCGGACAGCTTGGCGAACGCCCGTAGCTCGTCGGCCACCGAGCGCTGGGGCTGGTTGACCCGCTCCGGGTGATAGTACTTGCACTTGTGTCCGTACGTGCACTTCTTCCCTTTTCAAAGGAGAACACACGTGGTCAAGAACATCGGGGGGGGGGGGGGGGGGGCGGTGGTAGACAGGCAGCGGTGGAACTCACCATAGGGGCACGGCTGCTTCTTGTGCTCAGGAACCACAGGACGCTTACGGAGGAAGTTCTCCAGGCTCGGGCCGTGACGCCCCAGAGGGTCATCGGGCGGCATGAACCTGCAGGCAAGAAGAGGGTCCACAGTTGGAGGCCGGTTTGAAGATCCAGATATGTTGTACTTTTACTTCTGTAGAGGGCCCATTCAAAATCACTGACTAAAACCAGAGTGAGAGGGTAATAATCTCAATGAGTACCTTCTACAACTACCATATTCTTTCTAAAAGATTCTGTGACAGTCCATGCAGTTCTGGGAAGTATTAAAACCCTCCGTAAAGTTCCAAGGCTCTTCAAGAAGTTTTAATACTCTTTGTAAAGTTCTAAGGCTCTCCGTGAAGTACTACCGCTCTTCATGAAGTTCTAGTATCTCTATGAAGCCCTGCTATTCTTTGTGAAGTTCTAGTGCTTTCCATCTGGTCCTGGTGTCAGAAGACTCACTTGTCATTGACAAAGGAATACATCAGGAGCCGTTCCTCTATGAACTTCTTCCACTCGGGCTTCTCGTTCTGTAAGTCCCTGTAGTTGTCGTTGGACACGATAATTCCATCAGAATCAAAAGCCAGCTTCACTATGAAGCGATCGTCGTAACACACCACCCTGCGGCCCTGCACCCTCCGCGACGGCGTGAACACCAGGATCTTCTCCTTCTCCAGCCTCCGCAGGACTTCTTGGTCTGAAGAGACAGATCGCAGTTTTTTAGCGCCGAGGGATTCCTTTCCGGTCGGGGTTGAAACCAGACCGGAGAACCAGAGATTGATTTCAAAGATCTATGTCAGTAGAGGAGACGTCCTGCGCTTTCACCCGGCTGGAGGTGTAAACTTAAGATAGACGGTTGGGAGATGGAGGTCATCGCGAGAGAAGGTGTACCTGTGATGAGGGCGTCGGGCCGGGACTGTTCCTTCCTCCAGGCGGGGACGAACACGGTGATGTCTTTGTGTCCTTTCTCCAGGAACCACTCCACGGCCAGCTGGATCCCGCGGCAGGAGAACACCTCCTTGTTTCCATGGCTGAAAGGAGACCGGGTGTTAGAACTTTGGAGGACATGGTCAAAGGAGTATGTAACAGGACGGCGCGTTACCTCATAGCCACGTTGGAGCCGTCGATGACGACGGGCCGTAGGTTGTCGTAGGTGTCTGTGGACTCGTCCTCTACCGACACCTCCGGGCTGGCGGTCTCCTTGACGCAGGGGGAGCGGGACGCGGACGAGGAGGCGGCGCCACAGGGCTGGATCTCCGGCTCCACCTTGTTGCCCAGCCGCACCAGCTCAGCCAGGATGTCGTTGATAAGAGCGGCCGCCCCCAGCTTGTGGAGCACCACCTCCACCTGCTCTCCTGAGTAGCCCAGCTTCAGAGCAAAGTCCATCTTGGTCTGATACTCCCGGTCGCTGGCGGCCCTGCAGGCGCCGCCGTCATCCTCCCGGAAGTCCTGCGCGGTGCTGCTCTGGGAGAAGCTGGGCCGGTCTAGGCATGGCGAGCGGCACAGCTGGCGGTGGGGTTTGGTCACCGCCAGCGGCTCCTTCCTCTTGCAGCCGCCGCTGCTCACCGAGACCTTCTGGCGCCGCTGCTCCTCGGATTCGCTGTCGGAGCTGCTTCCGTCGTCCGACCCGTCTGTGGCATGCTGTGCCTCGCCGAGGTCAAGGTTCTCCTCCCTGCACGGCTTTTCCATTGTGAGCTTCTCCAACATGGACCATGCTGTCAGGTTCGCCTCGGCACCTCAGACCTCCAGCCCATGGTTCCTCACCTCGACGGCAGCCTGGGGACCTCAGCCATGTCTGGAGTGGATGTTTGTGAGCTCTGTGCGCTGGCCTCCTCTCACACGGTCAACTAGTAACTCCTGAAACACACAAACATCACAATCCTATCAGTGGCCTCCGGCAGAAGCAGGAGACACACCACTGTGCACCTGGCAGAGCTTTCAACATCTTCACACCTGGAGGAAGGGTGAAGGGTCAAAAGGTAAAACCTACAGCGAGGCACTCTTCTACACATCTGTGACCATGCAACCAGAGTTGGGGAACACATGGGGCAGCGGCGAGGAGGTCCGCAACTCAGCTGATGAATATGTGAGGACGAGTGCCTCTTCAAGCTTCTGGTGGATCCACGGAGATCAGGACAACTTTGGTCTTGTCCTGCTTCAAAGTGTCTGATGACCTGTTTACTGATTGAGGTCTGGAGCGGTGACCTCCTCTTCTTCAATGCCGACGGGAATTAATACCTGCTGCATTCACTGACCAGTGGAAACCAGAGTGAAGAACATAGACCCGGAGCGGTGGATCTTCTGCCTGCACCAAGGACAGAGACCATCTCTGTCCACTCGGGAGAGTCTTTCCGCACAGAATCAGTCAACGTTCTGGACCCGTCACCCCGACGACACGCATGGACGCCTCGGCAACATTTGGACCAATAACAGAGGAGGAGGCTGTGTTTCGGACCTTGGGCAGCATAACCTGAGCAGAGCTCCTCCTCCAACAGGCTGGTGGAGAGGGTGGTGTGTGTGTGTGTCCGTGTGTGTAGGGTGGGGGGGGGGGGTGAGAACACACTCATCACCAGACTCATCCTGATGACAAACTGCTACATCCCCCCGATGCCGTGGAAGCACATTCAACACAGCCGTCCAGCTTCCAGCTACGACAGGCGCAGCCTGTGATGTGTGTTGCCTAGCAACACAGCCGTGTCATCCGCTAACTCCTTTCCTCGAGTCACGACTAATGCGAGCGTGGCTCGTCGTGTCTCTCCAGGCAGCCGGCGAGCGCAGAGCGCCGGAGGAGAAGGCACCGCGGCTTCCGTTGAGGAGGCCGAGCGGGGAACACCGCCTGGAACAGAGTAAACGCCGGGTCGTCCCACGCGGACGTGGAGATGGGAGTGCGGCGTCTTCGCACGGTTTTAACCATCTACATCTCCCCATAGCAACGGGTGTTCAGGTCCCTGATGGGGCCAGGGTCACATGACCACCAGGGCTTCCCACTGGGAGGAACCAAACACATGTCCTGCCTTGTGCCTCTGTGAAGGACCACGTTCTTCCAGGGTTGAGCCCCCGGGTGAAGGCCTCAGTGTGGGGTCGGGGATGTTTATGATAACGGGATTATTAATGGGCGTCCAACCGTTTAAGGGTCCGGCTCTGCTCCAAACTATTACGACGGTCTGTTTTAAGAAGTCAACAAGCCTGCCAAATAGCGAGCAGAGTCTCGAGTGGTTCAGATCACTGAACCTGTGGAAGTGTCCCGGCTTCCTGGAGCAGCACCTTCACCTCTGCACCAGAGAGGATGTGATCTTCCTGTTACAAGTGATAGCTCCCAGCTCCTGCAGAGCAGGGGACGTGTCCAACCTGGAGATCCTAAGGGTCAGATGGTCCTCAGTCCATCTCAGTGAGCTCACACTGCTTCCTCTGCTCCATCTCCAGTACTTCACTTCATGTGGCAGGACGAACAAGTACTTCATCTCAGACCGCAGTACTCAGCAGATGAGTGCTCTGTGGTGTTTTGACGCTAACACCCCGGTGTACCCGCGGTGAGGTGTCCAGCTCCGCGGCACCTCCGGTGGGCTGCCACCCCGCCGGCCCCCGGCTCTCTGCTCCCTGTCGGCCGCTAACTTTTTTAAAAACAAACGCCCCCTCTCCGGCGGAGACGGCTGTCAGTTAGCAGGCAGCATCCTGGGACGCGAGGGGCCGAACGAAGAGGGGTTAAACGTCGTGACGGCGTGTTAAATCTCACTCAGGTGCGGCGTGTCGAGTTAAAATCGGTATTTTCTGACAAATAGGGCCGCTGTCACATCGGCGGAGACAACCTGGGACCAGGTGCCCGCCTGGCAGCGCCGGGCCCGGGGCACTGCTAGCTAGCGTTTGCCTGTCCGGGCGCCGCTAGCTGGCGTTAGCCTGTCCGGCAGCTGGACAAGTTAACGCTAGCCGCTACTGAGCGGAGTCAGCATGTTGGCTAGCCATGCGAACGGCCTCCGCCGTCGGTTCGCCCGCTGGTTCCCGGTCGGTACAAAACTAAAAGCCTCACATTTGAACTCGGACCACCGGCGACAAATGTCAACCTTTCCCCGGGCGTCTGGAGCCGGCGGAGCGGGGTAGCTAGCCCGCCGTGCTAGCCGGCTCGACTAGCTCACGACGCTACCGCTCCATCGGTGGGCAAGCAGCTGTTAGCCGCAGAGCGAATGCTAGCACGCAACCGGCGCCTCGACGTGAAGTCTACGGCCGTTTCCGATTCCGGACGACCGCGACGGGGCCGACGCGGCTCCGGGGGCGGACATCCAGCGGCGTCCATCTCACCTTGTTGCCGTCATCCCGCTCGCCGACCGGGATGTTGCGCTGCCATTGGTGCTGTCGCAGTTCGCTCCGGGTTGCCAGATACCGGGACGGAAATCAGCGGAAAAAAAAAAAAAATCACCGGGTCAGAATTCCGCGCCACACGCGTCCAATCAGAGCCGCGCTACGAGGCGCCTCTCCTGGTCCACGTCGACGCGCATGTCCGTGCCTTCTTCTGGACGAGTGTGAACAGGGTCACACTCTCTCACACACACACACACACACACACACACACACACACACACACACACACACACACACACACACACACACACACACACACACACACACACACACACACACACACACACACACACACACACACACACACACACACACACGTCTGGGGAATTGGTGCAGAGTTCCAGATCTCCTGCAGATATGGTCAGACGCTCGGTTCCTCAGCTTCAGATCATGGAAACAAATAACGCTGTGGTAACGGTGAAGAACATGAAGAATCAGATGGTCAAACATCTCGTCCTGTTTATTTTAGTGTAAGGCAGTTTCTACTGTGACAGGACGGGTCTCCATGAAGATGTGATCCCACGGTGACGACCACTCTGAGCACAGTATACAAACAGCTGAGAGTATAAATACAAACCCATGGACATTTGCTCCATGGCACTAGAAAAGAACTACATCTTCACCGATAGAACATTCACAGGGAAGTATGAAGGTCCACGGAGGAACATCTGGACATCTCCTTTCCAAATGTCCTCTGGCTGAGCGATGCCATGAGACACCGCACCAGAGAAGCAATAAACAAAGCGGCAGCAGTAAGTAACAGACGTCAACAACATCCCATAATAAAAGAGATTTAATATGGCCCACCGATCTACTCTGCCGGCGTTCACCAGGAGCTCTTCCCCCTGCAGGGCGCGGGGCTCGGAGGCCACGCCGACGCATGAGCGGATCAAACCAAGACGATGAGATGAATCTGTGAAGGTGTGCACCTGAACATTCAGCTCCTGCAGGGGGGGAGGTGGTCTCAGAGACGCCGGTTCAAGTAAACATTTAAGTCACGCCCACTCCTTCTGATGCAAACAAAGCACTCATTGGCACGAACTACTGATGGAACCCCAGGGGGGAGGGCCGACCCATTAGCGGTGGTCCTGGGAGGGGGGTTGGGGGCGGCTTGGGGGCGTCCCCTCCTTGCTGGCCACCTGCTGCCCCCCTGGGCCGTAGCCCTGATAGGAGGCGGCTTTGGCCGGCGGGCCTCCCCCCGCGGCCTCGCCAGCAAACAGGAAGGAGCCTAGAGGTAAGCAGGGATCCGCCTGCAGAGGAATGTGAATCTGCCTGCCGTAGAGCTCAGCGGCGGCCACGGCGTCCCCAGAGGCTCGCTCTGACACGTCCGGCGGTGATGCGGACAGGAAGGGCCCACCGGGGGAACTGGGGAACATCCGGAGGGGGTTACGGTTGAGACCTCGGACTTCGCCGTCTGCCAGCGAGAGGCTGAGGGCCACCTCTGACCTCGCCTGCCACGATAAGGCCACGCCGCTGCCGCCGCTGCCACCGAGCTCCGACGGCAGTACATTCTTCTTGAAGTAAGAGTCTCTGTTGGAGCCCGTGTCGTCGCGGGAACATGGAATGACGTTCTCCCCATAGGTGTCGGGAAGCGACGCCTCCGGGCTCTCCGTGTCCAAGGATCTGCTCCGGCGGTCCAGGGCCAGCGTGCCGCCTAGTGGCTGGCCAAGGCCCAGGTGGCGGGGCAGGCTGGAGATGGCCCACGGGCCGCCGACCAGGCTCTGCTCGTACAGGTCCAACATCTGATAGTCGCACTCGGCGAAGGCATCCTTCTGCAGGTAGCTCTCCTCAAACTCCTGGTAGGGCGAGGAAATGTCCTCCTCCAGCTCCATGTGGATCTGCTCATCGTACTCGCCTTCGTTGTGCATGTCCACCACGTCGAAGGTGACGATGGCGGGTAAGGCCCGCATGTTGGGCGTGAAGGTCGAGTTGGTCTCCAGACCAGCCACGCTGTTGTGCAAGTTGCTGAGCATCATGGAGTTCTTTGTGTAGTCCACCAGCGCCTGGGAGAAGCACACGGTATGGACATCGTCCAGGGCGCCGTTGACACCAGGCGCCTGGGAGTTGAGGTTACCAAGCACGGTGGGCGCGTTCTCCTGGAGACGCAGCTCTTCTGACTCGCAGAGCCTCTCAGACTCAGGGTCCGACGTGCTGTCCAGCGATTCGCTGCTGAGCCTCTGCTCGCCGTCGCCGTTGGCCGACCCAACGGAGGTGGATGTATCCCCCTTCTCATCCAGGTCCATGCTGTTCCTGTTGAGGTTGGAGTTCTTCTTCCAGTCGGCGTCCTGTGGGCCCACCGGGCTCCGCGCCGCCCCTGCCTTCCCCGCCACCTCCGGGAAGCCATCCACGCCGTACAGCTCGCTGGCTATCTGTAACCGCTTTATGTCAGGGACGAAGGCGGCATCAGGCCGCGGCGCCTCTCCGGCAGCGGAGCCCTGGACCTTGGCCCTACCCTCCGAGCGTGGGCTGAGGAGACTCTCGTCGGGAGCGAACAGCTCGTAGAGAGCGTCGCCGCTGTAGCTGTCCCTTGGCAGCCGGTCGGCCTTCTCCTGGCTGTCCTCGGGCCCCGGGGTGGTGGAGTCGTAGTAGCCCTCGTCGCTGTTAGGCACCGACTCCTGGTGCTCGCTCTGAGGCGTGAGCACGTCGGCCGAGGATGACGTGTCCGCCGTAACGGTTGGCCGCGCACTGTTGCTGTTCAGCAGGTCCATGTTGTGGGAGCACGTCGGATTAGCGTTGTCCCGGTCACACGAGCAGCAAACATCCTCACCACCCTTGTTTCCCCAGAAGTCCCGGAGGCACTGCTCGTCCAGGTCCTCGGGCGAGGCCATCTCCTCCCCTCCGCCCTGGTAGGTGAGATAGCAGGAGGCCCTCTTGCCTCCGTTCCTGCTGCGTTCTCCTGACGTAGCGCTCTCCGCGATGCTGTCGTCCTCCTGGTCAGCGATGATGTCCCCGCAGCCGGTGAGGGAGTCAAAGCTCTTCAGTGAAGCCACCTCCCCGTAAATTAGGTTCAGCTGGTCCGAGGAACCGGCGGGGGTCTCGGTCTTCTGTGAGGGCTCGGGGATCATCTGCAGGAGCAGGCATGGTTCGCTGTAACCCCTGGAGCTGTCCCCGAACTCGCCCGAAACCGCCACCATCAGGCCCAGCTCCTCTGTCCGCTCATCGGTCGCGTGACCGTCCGGCTCGGACTTCGGGCTTTCCTGCTCCACACTCTCCTCCAGAAGCTCTGCGCCCGTGCAGGCGTGTTGGGAACCCAGCGGAGAACCCGCCGGAGAGGTTTGTGTGTCAGGCACATCGGGCTGGGGGCGCAGGCACTCAGTGACAGACGGTTCGCCGTTGTCTGGGGCAACGGGCACGGCCGTCTGACAGTCGGGAAGGGTCATCTCCGCCATCTTCTCCGCTCCGGAGTTCCTGTGGGTCTTGTGGTGCCTGAAGCTTTGGAACAGGCCCTTCAGACCCCTCTTCTGCCGGGTGAGGGACTGCGACCTCTGCTCAGCCGAGGGGAGACTACATTCGTGGCGAGCGCCGCTCTGGAGCTCTGGGTCCCTCTGGTGGTGGAACTCCAAGTCAGCCACGGGGAACCCGCTCCTCGGGCTCTCGTCCTGGCTGAGCTTGCAGAGCCCGTCATGGGTTCTGCTCTTGCACAGTCCTTTTTTAGTTGGCCACTTGCTTGGATTTTTACTGCGCCCCCCGAAGAAGTTCGGTAAAATGCAGATACTTTTGCGGACGCCGAAGAACGTCAAAGCTGTCCTCCTGAACTTCCCGGCTTTCTGACATTTCGCCGCCGAAGCCCCCGCATGTGACTGCAGCTCCTCAGTGACATCGTCGGGGCGGCGGGGAGAAGGGACGCACGAGGCCGGAGCTGCGTCCAAGGGGTCGCTCGTACGCTGGCCTGCCTTGCGAGAAGCCATGGCGCTCACGTTCACAGGGCCAAAGAACTGGGGGAAGTCATCGCCGCCAAACGCTCATCCAGAAGGTCCGTCCGTCCTCCATTTGCACTAAGAGAGAAGACCAACAACGATCAACATCACAGCATTTTCAACCAGGGTGTGTGTTCGTGTATACACACAGCATTGCTCGCCTCATCACAAAAGCAGCTGATTACGCTTGTGTGAATTACAATCCTAGTCTATTCCCAGACAGGTGAGTCTGACTGACATACTGAGTCTTTATTGTGGTATTTTTTTAGGTTAGCATTGAGCGTTAGCTTCAGGTAGACGTGAAGCAGGTTGCCGCTCGCTCACCCAGACAATGCCTTCATGGAGACACCGAGTAAACAAACTCAGGGAAACTCTAGCCTTAAATACTGCGGGACAAGCCTGTCGGTGACTTACTTTTTTAGACAAGAGCGGGAATTCTTCAATAAAGGCCACTGGGTGTCAATGACGGCTCGACAACGGACCGGACTAGCCGAAACCAGGCGACCGCTGACGCCGCCTGCTAGCATGGAGGCTACACGCTAACGGCAGCTAACGGGCTAGCGCGCTAAGCGGCCAACGTCACTCACCGGCGGAGACGCTTCTCCGGTCTCGGCTGCGGTCCGACGGTCGACGGCGGCGGCGGCGGGCGCCAACATGCATCACGGCGCGGCGCGGCCACGTCACAAACAGGCGCAGCGCCGCGGCACCGGGGCCGTCCAGCCTACATCGTCCGAGCGGGTCGACTCCTGTCCGGGCGTCCGCGGAGAAGCCCAGCAGCTCTGCGCTGCGCAGGCGCGCTGCCCTCCCGGGCGCGTGTTAGTGACGTAGCGGCTGCACGAGGGGCCCGCGCGCTTCAAACATCCGGTTGAAGGCCGCGTTCTTCTTCTGTGGTGGATCTAAAAACTTTTTTTTTTTAATTTCATTGAACATAAATAGTATAAACAGATATACATATGCACAAACAAACATGGCAAGGTAGAATCAAATGTCAATGAATCAACCGAGGATGAGGAAGCAGAAGACATAAGGACATTCATTCAGTATGTGGATCTAAAAACAAAAACAAAAACAAAAGAACACCTTAAATGTGACGTCAGAGCGTGGCAGAGTCTGGAAGACATTGGCGTGAAGGTCAATGACCACGTGGAGGACGCTGCATGCATCCCGATGTTCTGCGAGGCCTTCACAACACCCTGAGCGGCAGAGGATGTCTGCTGGAGGTCCACAGAGGTCCACTGTTCCACCGCGGTGCAGAGACGCCGATGTCGATACCATGAAGCGCCCCGGGTCGTCGGTCAGCTGATCCGCCGCACGCTCTCTCGGCGCTGGTGTTTGCTGGTCGCCTGGCAACCGGACACGTCTTCCCGCCCCTGGTGGAGGCGCCGAGAAGATCCGGCCGAGGCGCTTGAAGGCGCCGTTTCAAGCCCCTCACGCCAAAGTGGATGACCTTGATTGAGTTTGCAGCCAATCACAGATGACCCTGGGCTGAGAGGGCGGGGCTTAACATGGACGGGTCAGCTGTCAATCATCTAACCCTCTAATTCACACCCAGGACAGTTTAGTCTGCAATGACTGTTTTTAGACTGAAGATGGAGAACATGGTGAGAACCCAGGCCAGGAGGTGACTAAATACCTCCAGTAGTTGGAATAAGAGTGTTGCGTGACTGTGAGAATGAATGAATATTTAATGTCCCTGAGAAAGAATTTATGGATGAATATTTAATGACAGTGAGAAGCATTGAATGAAGATGAGTGAATATCTGAAGACTGTCTGTGACAATGGAATGAAGGAAGAAATTAATATTTAATAAACACAAGAATGATTGGATGAATTTATATTTATTGACTATGAGAATGAATGAATACTAAATGACTGAGAAAGAATGAACGAATGACTGAATGTGGTGAGAAAGATCAGAGGAGAGACCTTTGTAGACATTTATTAAAAACAAAAGTGCAGCGCGTCCGGTCCCAGACAGGATGCCTGGAACGCAGCAAAATAAAAGCCTCCGTTGCCTCCTCTGATTTTTCAGCTCAAAGTCAAAGAACGTCGTGAAGTTTTTGGGATTCAGTGCAAGACAGAACCGAGGTTCTAGTGGAGCGGGTTGGGGTGGGGGTGGGGGGGTCCTGCTGTGACCTCACGTGACCCGTGTCCTCAGACGGGGACATGGTCTGCTCATGTTTTCATACATGTATGCTTCGTAATTGCTAATGTTTTGGTCCAACACTACCTCAGGGTCCCACTAATGTTTTTATACATGTATGCTTCGTGTTTGCTGATGTTCTGGTCCAACGCTATCTCTGGGTCTACTCATGTTTTCATACATGTATGCTTTGTGCTTGCTAATATTCTGGTCCAGCGCTAGCTCAGGGTCTGCCCGTGTTTTTATACATGTATGCTTCGTGTTTGCTAATATTCTGGTCCAACACTAGCTTAGGGTCTGCTCATGTTTTCATACATGTATGGTCTGTGATTGCTAATGTTCTGGTCCAACACTAGCTCAAGGTCTTCTCATGTTTTCATACATGTATGCTTCGTGATTGCTAATGTTCTGGTCCAACACTAGCTCAAAAAACCCAACGGCCAATTGGGAGGTCCCTGACTGAGGACGGGGGGGCTTGCTGGAGGGTATGTCAGACACATTCACTACTTCATTCACAGTGATGACGGAGAGATGTTCCTTCAGAACATTCCGTTTAAATGGTCATTCAGTGAGGACGACTTCTTGATTCTGAACGTCTCCAGGTTCTCAGGAGGTCCTTCTAGATTGTTCTTCTAGCTTGGATGATTGAAATGATGGTTCCGCCACTCCGTCAGGTGAAGGGAGCAGAGGTGCGTTCAGGGTCATAGGGAGCTCTCCTCAGCGGAGATCTGCTTCTGGGTTCTTCATGAAGGTGGCTCATATTTACAGCGGAATGATGCGATGGTTCTTCAACGATCGGAGGCTCTCCCGGTTCCCCGGCTGCCGCATTACGTCTTGGACTGGCGGACGTCGGTCCACTCCAGTTTGGTGCTCTGCAGCGCCTGGGTCTTCTTCTCATCCACCAGGACGTAGTCCACCCTGTGCTCCTCGGACAGGAGTGGCTTCTGCCGGATGAAGAGGGACAGGAGCATTGATCTCTGGGGTTTGATGATCCCCTGGATCGGTTCTTAAAGCAAATCTGAACAGTTTTTGTCGAGGTATATTATAACTGTCTTATTACTATGTTAATTATTAATACTTCCTACTATCTTACGCCGTTTATACTCTATTAATGCCATGTTATTACTTATTTATGGTGTATAATTACTGTTATTATTGTATTAATACAGTGCTATTACTGTGTTATTACTGTGTTCATACTCAGTGATAATGTGTTATCGTGTTACTATTGTATTAAAACTGTATCATTACGATGCCGTTACTTATTAATACCTTGTTATTACTGTGTTAATACTCTCTGTGGAGTTCTTAGACCTCCAGATCATGGTGAGTTCATGTCGAAATCTTGTGGGCGGCAACTGGACTTGAATTTCAGGTGAAAGTGAAGAAATTCAAGTCCAGTTGCTGCCACAAGAAGATTTCGACACGACCTGAATTAATACTGTGTAACTTCTGTATTAATACCGTGTCAAAACTGTCTGCGGAGGTTCTCAGTCCTCAAGGTCATGGTGAGCTCATGTTGTAGTCCTCTTGTGGTGGCGACTTAAATTTCTTCACTTTCAAGTGAAGAAATTCAAGTCCAGTTCCCACCTCAAGAAGATTTTGACATGAACTGTATTAATACTGTGTTAATACTATGTAATGAGTGTTTATACGTATTAATACTGTGTTATTTCTGTGTTAATACTGTGTCACTACTACTTAGTAAGCACTCCTGGCAGTATTACACAGTTACTCTTGTAGTGGGAGATAAGCATGTGGTTTACTGATGATTAAATGATTACCTGAAAATGATTAGAAAGAAACAGGACTGACAGGAAGTGTGTTGGGTGTTTCCAGTTAGAAAAATCTGAAATATCTGAGTCATCTGGACGGATAAGAACATCTAAACCCTTTGTGACTCGGTGGCCTCCTATGAGGTTGTCTACCTTCTTGGTGTTGAGCTGTCTAGACACGATGGTTGCAGTGTGTTGGCTGTTGAGGTTGGAGGTTGGAGTTGCTATAAGAAGAACTAGCTCAGCGAGCAGCTAAACAGGAAGTGCTCATTTGAGGATGTCGGGTCTTTACAGTCTTCAACATCTCCTCACAGCAGAAATGAATGAACAGCTTTGGATATTCTGGATACTTTGGAGTATCCAGAATAAGGAACCCACTGTCCCCAAACAAGGACACCTGCTCTTCTACATCTACTTCCTGTTCTCAGCTTTGGAGCCTGAGAATCCTGGAGATGTTGGATATAGGTGAGAAACGGAAGCTTCACCTTCTGCAGGGGTGAGGGAAGAGCCGGGTTGAAGTCCAGGGACAGGTAGTCCAGGTTGGAGCTCCTGCTGGGCGTAACGGTCCCGTCAAATGGGAAGAACCTTGAATCCTGTCGGAGGAGAAGAACCGCTGAAGTCAGGAGGAGAAGAAACCACACAAATACACTGATGATGCTGGCAAAGTTAGACCATGGTCAGCCTATGGAGAACCCCGGGTGGAGAACATGGGAGAACATATAGAGAACCCAGGAGGGAGAACATGGAGGCCCCACAGGTCCGACCGGCTGAGGCCGTGGTCTCCTGAAGAAGGAGGACCAGATTGTCAGTTGTTGATTGTCCAGGTTTTCAGTCCTCCCGGTTGAGGAACTCGCTTATAAATCTTGTCCTGGACACCTTCATCCAGGAGTGTTCTTCAGATCTGACTGTGTGGTAGTTTTATGTATTTGAGGCCTAAGACGGATGGAGCCTGAAGAACCTGGTGCCTCCACAGAACCTCTGCCAAGGTGGTGAGGTCTCTTCTTTATCTGGTGTCAGTTATTCATGACATTTTAGTTGAGAGAGAAGAACCCAACCTCCTGGACTCTCCCTCCTCTGATCTAGGAGAACATCTGAGGTGTTTACCAGCGAGGTTCCGTTGGCGTTGTCGTCAACGGGATCTTCTCCGCTCTCTGCTCGTCTCTCCAGAGGCAGGCGGCTCGTTGAGAAGCTGCAACTGCGAGAAGACAAAGGCTGAGGGTCAGATGTTGGTGAAACCAAGAAGCTGCAGGGTTTCCAGGCAGAGGCTCTGACAGGCACTACTCAGAGTCAGAACATCCAGACGGACCTTGGACTTTTCAGAACCCCAGCTTGGAAACCAAAGGACGTACTCCTGCATTTCCAACAAAGAAGTCCTGACCTTCTTAGATGATTCAGGACGAGCCATGTGATCATTATATGCTTTATCACCCGCCCCTAGCCCCCCCACCTGACCCGACAGATCTCCTCACCGGGACTCTGTGGACGTCCTGGTCAGCGGGAGGTGGGTGGGACACTCTGTGATGGTGGACAGTCCTCTCAGGTCCAGGGGTGGAGGGCGAGCTGTGGACACAGGACGGCAAAGGTCAATATAGCCGTCTGATCAGCACATCGGACTCAAAGGTGGGAGATCTTCAAAAAGATGGAACCACAACCCGGAAGGCTGGACATTTGGTCCGACCATGAGCATCCCTTTTGGGGGCTTCTAGTTCTGGACTTCCTGTTCTGTCAACCATCAGGAAGAGCCTTTGACGGCTCCACCACAGACCTCTTAATGGTTTCTATCGGGTCCTTTCCAGATGGTTCTGGGTATCAACTCATTTTTCTCGTTGCTCCAACAGTTCCACCTTCTTGAAAACACTGACCAAACATAAAGACACATTTCTGAGCTCTGGAGTCCAAGCCTGAGGCCTCGGTCAGTCACTAACCTCGCCGCAGACACGGCTTCAGGTGGCGGTGGATTGGCGGCGGGGTCAGGCCGTCTGGGGTCAGGGACGAGTCCACGCTGCAGCTTGCGGGGAACAAGGTGGCAGGACTCATAGGGATGTAGCCGTCACTCTCAGGTGTTAATGGAGGGGTGGAGGAGGAGGAGGACATGGGGACGTAGGAGTCATCCTGGGTTTGGCTCTGGACCCAAGGGATGCTGAAGAAGGGCTGAACAAAGACAAAACCCAATACTTTATGAGACTAGGAGGTATGTTTGGTACCTACAAGTTCTGGGTGTCTCAAGAGCGAGATGCTGAGATGCTCTACTGTCTATGAGAACCAAGACTGAGGAACCAGACCCATCATCATCTGAGATGGTTGAATTTGGGGCACTTTTTGTTTGTCTTTAACTTTGAGAACCCATGTAGTCAGGGTTCTCCAGGGTTCTCCAGGCTGCCAATAAGTACTTTGGTTCTTGCTCTTAACCCTGCATTGGTCCTGACATGAATGGGTTTGAACCAACATCGACGCAGTGAATCGACCATGAGCGCTCCGCCTCCAGGGGTTCCTCTCTCTTACCAGGTTGAGACTTTGCCTCCTGCTGCTCTTCAATCTGATGTCAGGTTCTCCTGCCAGAAAAGAACCTCCGTCATCACAGAATGTTGTCCGAATCTCCCCCCCGCCAACAGCAAAATGACAGCGGTCATTTTCTCCTCATACCTATTTTAAGATGGTCCAGGCTGGACAGCGAGGTCCTCCTGGGGGGATTACGGCCCTGGAGAGGCTGGACGCTGGCCCACAGGTGGTGGAGGCCCTCGTCGGCCTGTTGGTTGGGTTTGGGTGGCAGCGGAGGAGGAGTCTGCCTTTCGCCCGACAACTCGATCAAAGGGTAGGGCTTGTCAAAGAGGAAAACACTGGAGGCCGAGGAGGAAGAGGACGATAAGGTCACGGAGCTGCAGGGGGCGCTGAAGGGGGGGTGGGCCGGACGCCCGGGGGCGAAGAGATCGGGAGTGAAGGTGGCGAGGGTGGAGGAAGAGGAGTCTGCGTGGAAAGGAGAAGGTACGACGTCTCTTGCAGCGTCATCCGCCGATCTCTGCTCCAGGGAGGCCTCGGAGAAGGAGAAGCTGCTGTGTCTGGAGGAACACGAACTCGGGTCAGCGTGGGTTCTCAACAGCAGAATCTCATTGTTCTGCAGTCCACCAGCTGGTTCTGCATTCCCAGTGGACCTGAACAAAGATCAAACTATGCTGAGACGCAACGGGCTATGGCTAATCAGAGTGAAAGACAGCCGACCCTGGCACAAAAGGGCTGGGCTTAACCTGGACGGGTAAACTGTCAGTCATGGAGACCACACACACACTGAGAACATGGTCGTCCTCAGATGAGGACCTTCCCACTGTGATCCAGGAATCTTTGACGGCTACTTCTGGGCTTTAGCTGTAATTTACTCCTGAAGGACTGGACTAGACTGGACTGATGTAGACTAATGTGTCCTGAAGTGATGTCGTCTTGTCTGATGTGGTCTGGACAGGACTAATTGGGACTAGTGTGGAGTGGTTTGATCTGGACCGGTATGGTCTGGTCTGGTCTGATCTGATCTGGTCTGGACCAGTATGGTTTTGTCTGATTTGGGACTGGTCTGGTCTAATCTGGACCAGTGTGGTCTGGTGTGTTGTTCCCGGACCTGCAGCTGATGGTGCTCCTGGTTTCGCACTCGGACAGGAAGAGGTAGTCTGGAGGTTGGGTGGAGTCGCCCTGACTGGACAGCGAGGCCCTGTCGGAGGTGTCAGGCGGAGGCTGCAGGGAGGTGGGGGTGGGGGGCAGGCCCTCCTCTGAGCTCTCTGTGGGGAAAGAACATGGAGAACGTGACCTCCTCAGATGGTCCTGGCAGCAGCGGAGATGGACTCGCAGAGAAAGAAGGTCCCAAGGACACCTCTGCCTTCTCAGTGAACTGTTCCCAGGCCAGAACCCCAGAACCTCAAAACCTTCAGGAGAACCATGTCAAAAAAACATCTGCCCCAAGAACCAGCTGGAGGAACCCTGTGGTCAGCAGGAGAACTGCAGAGGTTCTCAGGCTGAGAACATCTTGCTTGATTTCACTCTAAACAATGTTCTCGGGGGACGTTGACAGGAACCTGGTTCTCCACTGAGGTTCCAGACTGTAAACAAAACCCTGTGGGGTCACCGGGCTGGTCTAAACAGACCTGTCAGGAACACACACACACACACACACACACACGCACACAGGAATAGCAAGTTCTGATTGGAGGGAGGGGTTACTGTGTGTGTGTGTGTGTGTGTGTGTGTGTGAGTGTGTGTATGTGTGTGTGTGTCTGTGTGTGATTTAGAGCGATATCCGTGGAAACCTATCAGCGGCTCTGGGCTTGTTGCTCTATCTCTGTGATGCAGACAACTGCACTCCAACACACACACACACACACACACACACACACACACACTGGGTGTCACCCTGTCAAAATAAAAGCCTGATTGTGAAATTTTCATACACATTAATCCCAGCAGATTATTATTCCCCCCCCTCCCAGATGACTGATTGTGATTGGCCGCAGCGAGTGGAGGGAGATCATGTGACGGCGTGTTTGTAGGGAGCGCCGGCGCTGACGTGACAGGCTTTATTTAGCCCATTTATTTTTAACCTTTGGCCGCCGAGAAGCTTTTATTGTGAAAGGCACTTCCTTCTCATGCTGTCGGGATTATGGACGTCCAAGATAAGACACCAGCGGTTTCTTGTATTTCACACCTAAAGGGTTACTACTCTGCAGAAGAAGCGGGAGCTTAGAGGAGGTGATGCTTTCTAGGAACTTCTCCCCGCAATACACCCCGGGTCCGTTCCTGCCAAATAAGGGTAAAAACGAACACCCCGGCGGAGACGGTGGCCATGGAAACCACTCGCAGAGGGGAGGGTACCTGGGTCGGTCAGGCTACCGAAGTGGCAGATCTGGCTGATGCTGCTGATCCAGCTGTTCCTCTCCTCCTGGGTTTTGGCCACCAGGTAGAAGACACGGGCTGACGTGCGCACCACGAACAGGTGCTTCTCCTGGAGGTCCCTCTTCACCCGCAGCGGCCCGTCCAGCATCTCCGCTCGCTCTACCTCGCACTCCCGCAGATCGATGGCACGGATGGGTTTCCTGGAGCTCTTACTCTGGTAGTACTCCAGCACGTCGGGGTCGCCGCTCATCCGGCCCCGTCGCAGCACGAACCAACGCTTCCTCCAGGCCTGCGGGGGGGATGGAGAGCAACGCCGTCAGCATTGCCATGGCGACGGGAAGCAGATTCCGCCACCTCGCTCCGCCGCGGTTTCATAATTTGGTGGGTTAGTGGAACCTCGACTCCACTTTCCCAGAAGGTAAAGAGGAAGTGGACCTGATGAGAGGTACTATCAGTACCTGCCCTGCTAGCACTCGTTCCCACCCAAGTAGTGCTAGTTCCTGACCTGGTGGTACTAGTACCTGTCTTGGTATTACTAGTGCCCACCCTTATATTATTAGTAACTGCCATGATCGTACTAATAGTACTTGTGCCTACCCTGGTAATACTAGCACCTGCCCGGATAGTACTAGTGCCAGCCATGGTAGTACTAGTGCCCACCCTTATAGTATTAGTAACTGTCATGATAGTACTAACAGTACCAGTACCCGCCTTGATAGTACTAGTGCCGGCCATGGTAGTACTAGTGCCGGCCATAGTAGTAGTATTGCCTGGCCTGATAGTGCTAGCGCCTTCCCAGTTAGTACTTGTGCCAGGCATAGTAGTACCGATGCTGGCCCTGGTAATACTAGCGCTCGCCAGGGTAGTACTCGTGTCTATCTTAGAAGTACTTGTGCCAGCCATGGTAGTACTACTACCTGTCCCTGTAGTACACATACCTGACACTGTAGTACTGGTACCACACCTGTTTGTACTAGTATCCGCCCCTGTGGTACTCGTACCCGCCCTGGTCATAATAACAACAACAACAATAATAATTATTATAACAACAATAATAATAATAATAATACATTTTACTAAAAGCGCCTTTCTTAAAACTCAGGAGACTTTACAGTTGTGATTAGTGCTAGTAATAGGGCCTGATCTGGT
Organism: Fistularia commersonii; assembly: GCF_037954325.1. Taxonomy (NCBI): domain Eukaryota; kingdom Metazoa; phylum Chordata; class Actinopteri; order Syngnathiformes; family Fistulariidae; genus Fistularia; species Fistularia commersonii. The sequence goes on along the minus strand of NC_141298.1, from coordinate 12,445,428 downwards.
AGTACTTGCTTCCTCTGTGGTACTAGTTTTCTCCCTGGTGGTACTGGTGCTCACGTCTGTTTTACCTCCCTGGTGTCTGTGGCTGCTTCCTGTTGGCCTACGAGGCTCTGAGAAGCTCTGCGCCGCAGAGCAGGGAACCCAGAAAAGGTTCCTGTCACTGCGCGGAACCTTGGCCCTGTTCTCCGAAAAGAAACCGCCTTGGTTTCGCTTTGAAGGAGAAGTGAAACGGGTTAAAACACAGGAGGCCTGGTCTGAGGTCAGCAGCGGTTTGACAGGGCGCCGAGCTGATAAACAAACAAGGGGGCGGGGCCAATGGAGGTTTACCATGAACGGGTCAGCTGTCAATCATATACCTTTAAGCTTACCATCAGTGATTGGACCCTTGAACTAACCACTAATATGACTCTTAAATGCATCGTCACTGATCTGGCCCTGAAATGCCATGTCAGTTATCTGACCCTTAAATGCAGCATTACTGAAATGCAGCATTTACTAATATGACTCTTAAACGCTCTGTCACTGACCTGACCCCTAAATGCCATGTCAGTTATCTGACCCCCTGATTTGACCCTTAAATGCACCACCACTGACGTGTCCCTTGAACACACAGTCATTTATGTGACCCCCTAGACTCCATGTCAATCATCCGACCCTCAAAAGCACCGCCACTAGTCGGAGCCTTAAACGCACCGCCACTGAGATCTGACCCTTGAACGCACCACTCCATCTGTCACACACTTGACGTTTCACATCCTGTGTTTTTGGATGTCAGCAGGATCAACTTTGCTTAAATACCGTGACTTTCAGTTTCCCGCCCTCAGACTCATCAAAACACACACACACATACAGATAAGCACACACACACACGCTCTTGTTTTGACGAAGGCCCCTCCCTCATCACTCAGGGGAAGTGAACGCACCGCCATCATAAAGCCGGACTATTTCTGCTTGGCGCTCATGACCGGAGCGTCTGGCCGCCGCTGACTCGACTTCCCATGTTACACAATACACACACACACACACACACACACACACACACACACACACACACACACACACACACACACACACACAACAACACTATCACATGACCCCAACACCACCACAACACTGGGGGCTATTCATGCAGGCGCCCCCCCCGGGGCAGAGCGCCGCCACGCTCGCTGTGTGACATGCTGGTACGTTGGCGGTACCCGCCTGTTGTCATAACGACAAAGTGACTCCACGTCCGTGGACAAGACAGGGAAAAAGTGAGTCGACGCCGCAGGAATGAGGAAGGCGGCGTGGAGGACGCCGAGCCGTAAGCGGCAACGGCGGCGTAGTCCTCTAAATCCTCATTCCACTCACACACACACAGACACACACACACACACACATACACGTACACCAGCGTAAACACCTCCTCATCCTCTGCTGCCTGCTTTTACTCACAAATCTCTTGAGTTTCTTCTCGGGAGGGGACTTGATGAGCCAGCCCCAGCACACCACATCCCCGTTGGCGCTCATCTCCGCTGCAGAGCGTGTTATCGTCCTCCCGGCCGCCAACGTCAACGCCGCCGCCGCTGCTGCTGCTGCGAGACTGAGAGCAGAGCAGAGCATATCCTGTCTGCCTCCCAGCCCGGCAGTCTGAAAGGAGGAAGTCTACAAATTGATCACGGTGACAGAGAGAGGGAGGGAGTGAGGGAGGGAAGAAGGGAGGGAAGAAGGGAGGGGGAGCAGACAGGGGGGGTATTATCTCCCAGGAAGTGGACGGAGCAGCCGTTGGTGACTGCAGGAGGTGGAGGAGGGACTGAATGTCTACATAATGGGGGGGGTTTGTTTGGAGCTTACCCCCCCCCCCCCCCCACACCCCCACCCATCCGGCCGCTGCAGCTGGATGGTCGTGACACATCCCATCACCCCGACCCCTCCTCCTCCCTTCGCTTAAAGCTGTGCCAGTGAACGTATCACAGGTGTGTTCACTGCACTCTCCACCCCACCCTTCGTGATCAGGTGGTTTCAAACCCTGGGTGTGTGGCTGGGGTCCCCCCCACCCCCAGCCGGTCAGGAGGAGGTTAAAGCTAGGAGGCTGATATTTACGGCGAACCCTCAGATACCTCACCCGGCTTTCGCTTTGGGAACATCAGACTGGTTCGGTTCTGGTTTTGGTTCTCCCGCAGAACCTGGACTTACAGGTCACAAGAGGGGAACAGGCTTGAGTTCACCCCCGACTCAACACCCCGTGACCCGGGGTCCTCATAAGGACCACGACATGCTGAGACCTGACTTTTTGATTCTAAGTCATTCTGGCTTCCGGTCCGGACATATGGAGACGTGTTTGAACCTGCTAACATTGGACCAGAAGAGGGGTACGACTGGGGTCCATCACGAGACCAAATCAATACAACCATTCACCCACAAATTCACAGATTCTGTAGAGGCATACAACTACTGATCACACATTTACTGAAGGGAAATTGGTCCTTCTGCAGCAAAGTGGTATCAGTACTAGTCATATCAGTGTCAGTAGTAGTCATATTAATGTCAGTAGTAGTCGTTGTGGTAGACAAAGTAGAGGAATGAAGGTTAGCTGTAGAAAGACAGAATAAGAGGAACCCAAGTGGAACAGTGAGGCCGCAGGGAGTGGAGCATAAGGTGGAGGAGTTTAAGTACTCGGGGTCAAAGTCCAGAGTAATGGAGAGGGTAGAGAAGAAGTGGAGGAACGTGTGCAAGCAAATTGGAATGAGCGGAGAAAAGTCAGCCAGAAGGAAAGGAAAGGGGAAGAAGGTGAGAGCAGCCGTGGTGTCTGGTTTGGAGACACTGAGAAGGAGACAGGAGGCAGAAGGATGCTGAGGTTGGAGCTGCAACCCAGGAGGTCTGGAGGAAGACCAGAGAGGACTGACTGCATCTTCTCTGATCCAAAGTCCTGGGTTCTGGCCAATTACGGTTAAAGTTGTTGTAGTTCTCGGTGTGGCCTATAGGAGGCGCCGGTCATTTGAATAACTGTCAACAAGAGCAGACCGGCTCTGTGATTGGCTACAAGCAGGGGTGAAACCAAAACTCCGGGCCAATCAGGGAGCGTTGTCCTTTCAGCCTCTTCCTCCTTCCACAAAGCAGACCTCAGTCACCAGAGACTCTTAAAGAAAAGAGTGGTCAATCACCGCTTTTTTCTGTAACAGCACATAAAGGCGCCCGGTTTCTATTTCAATTGAAATAATCTTCGTATTTACGAAGCTCAGGATCCGGTTAACACCGGGGACAATAACTATTACGACGAGGAGGATCTAGAATGTGACTTCGTGTGGAAAGAGTAAAGGTGGCCGTTCGGAGCCGCCATCTTTGTTGAGGCGGCGTAAGCCTACCGCATTTCCTGCCCTTCCGCCATCTTGCGCGCAGAAAGTCTCAGGGATTACCCATGACTCCCCGGGACCGGGTGACCTGCGCCTGGCCTTGTGGAGCTCCGCGCCGCCGTCCGGTACTCGTGTCGGGGCCCGGTTGACGTCCACGTCCGCGAAGAACCGAGCTGCTGTCCCCCGGCGGGGTCGGCGCAGCGCATCGGAGCCGCTATGCTAACATGTCGAACTGTCTGGAGGAAACTCGCGCCGCTTGCTAGGTCTCCTTCTTCCTCGTCGGTGTGCCGGCAGGGCGCCCGGAGGACAGGTAAGAGTTCCCGGTCACCGCCGCCGATTCGACCCGCGGACTCGGACCTTCTGTCGGCCCACCGCGGCGAGCCCGCTGGCGGCTCTGACCTTCCCCTCCTTACCGGGGACGGAGCTAAACGGGGCCATTTAGCCGCTGGATGACTGACAGGCGGCGAGTGGGCACGGGCTGTCAATCAAACCAAAGCCACGCCCCCCCGCGGAGAGCGGAGAAGAAGCGCGGAGGTCCTCCAGATGCTGAGGAAACACTGGATTCACTTCCCAGTACGCTTCTGCATGCTGGGATGCCCTCGGCCAGGGCACCGGAGCCTCCAGGCTTGTATGTTTGGACAGGAGAACCTTGGAGACACCTCAGATGGACAGCTGAAAGATCTGGTTCTAGACCCAGGATCAGTTCTGTTCTTAGGGTCAGTGTCCTGCCAGGGTTCTCTCCAGGTTCTCCATCTTCAGGCTAAAAATAATGAAGACTAAATTGTCCATGGTTATGACTGAAAAGGTTAATGTTTGGATGATTGACTGCTAACCTGCCCAGGTTAAGCCCCGCCCCTCTGTCAGTGTCACCTGTGATTGCCCCCCCCCCCCAACACACACACAGCTACACCACACACACTCAGAAGTTGAACGTCACTGCTGAAGCTGTTGTAGTGCCGCCACTGGCCACCAGAGAGAGTTCCAGTTCCAGCTTGCAGACTCTGTGGACCTTCTCTCTGTCCAGGTTTGACCAATGGCAGGACGGCGTCCCACCCCCCCGCCTGTCACATGTCCACGGCGCCGGCGGGTGGCGGCGGCAGAGGTGAGAACACCCTCTACGTGGTCCTGGTCGGCGCCGCCTGCCTAGGAACGGGAGTTTACGTGAGTGCGGTTCTGGTTTCGGGTCCTGGACCTTCATCCTTTAAACCAGTGGTCCTGATGTGCTGCGCTTGGCTGACGACCTGTCAATCACCCTCGTCTCCAGGCCTACCGGACGGTCACCGGGGACCAGCAGAGGTATGACGACCGCATGGCCGCCATCGCCTTTCGCTCCCAGAGGACCGCGGGTGAGTCGGGTTCCACAGTTCTTCTCCTCAGCAGGGATTGCTGGAGAACCCACGCAGAACGTGAAGTCTAGGACAGAAAAGAGATTAGATCATGGGATCTCCAAGGAGAAACCAGAAGGTTCTGGGGTTCTAGTTATTTGGAACCATAGCATGGTAGACTGAGGGCAGAAGATGGCAACCAGGTAGTATCTGGCTGCTTCCTGGTTCGGGGGGGTCCTGGAAATTTCTTGCAGAGTATCTTGTGTTCTCCAGGGAAACATTCCTGTCGCTTTCACAGATCTTGTTTACAAATGGAGAACTTGAGGACCTTCAATGTCCACATCTTGATCTGTGTCTCTCAGCCATTTCAAAGTCAGAGCCAGAACCAGAACCTGCAGCCACAGTGGACCAGGCCAGCCCTGATGCTGAAGGTCCTGCCTCCAGTGGAACATCTGAGCAGCCTCCAGGTGGTACCGCTTGTTCTGTGGCGCTGCAGATATTGCATCTGTGTCCTCAGAACCTAGAACTCTTAGAATCCAATCAGAGAACATTCCCTGTTTTGTTTATGCGCAATCATCTCCGCAGCAGAAGAACCTGTGGTAGAACCTGCACCAGAACCTGCAGCTCCTCCAGTAGAAGCAGGTGAGGCTATTTTCTGGTATCCTGGACCTTCTGCTCCAGGCTAAAGAACCTCTTGAACTGTAGCTCTGACCCCCAGAACCAGAACCCTCAGCAGAACCTGAGCCTCCTGCAGCTGAGCCAGCAGAACCTGAGCCTCCTGCAGCTGAGCCAGCAGAACCTCCTCCAGCTGTGGACAAAGGTGAGCAGGGGTTGGGATTCATGTTCTCCCCACCAGACTCTGGTGTGGGTGGAAGTGTGACCTTCTGGTGGCTCTGTCAGAACCTGTAGTGGAAGAACCCACAGAGCCTGCACCTGCAGAACCCGCTCCTGCAGAACCTCAGCCTGAAACAGCAGAACCTGCAGTGGAAGAACCTGCAGAACCAGCCTCTGTAGAACCTCAACCTCCGGCAGCAGAACCTGCAGTGGAAGAACCTGCAGAACCTCAGCCTGCAGAACCTGTGGCTGCAGAACCTGTGGCTGCAGCAGAGAGCGGTGAGGACATCTTCACCTTCATCAGACGTTCAACCTTTAACCCATTACGTACCAGCTTCTTCTTCATTGAGAAGCCTGAAACTGTCTGTCTCGCTCTCTCCCTCCACCTTTCTGTCCGTCCCTCCAGCTGGGGCGCTGTTTCCCGGCCACGCCCCCTACCTCCTGATTGGCGGAGGCACAGCGTCGTTCGCCGCGGCGCGGTCGATCCGGGCGCGGGACCCCGGAGCCAGGGTGAGTGCGGCCCCGCCCCCTTCCCCACCGTCCAATGGGAGCACGCCCGTCTAATCCCGCCCCCCTCCAGGTGCTTATCGTGACGGAGGAGGCGGACCTGCCCTACATGAGGCCGCCGCTCTCCAAGGAGCTGTGGTTCTCCGACGACCCCGGGGTCACTGAATCGCTGCGTTTCAAGCAGTGGAACGGCAAGGAGAGGAGGTAGGACCTCCGCCCACCTCCTCCATTCTCCTCCTGGTGTCCTCCTTCTAACCGGCCGGTCTTCACCCGCAGCATCTACTTCCAGCCTCCGTCCTTCTACATCCGTCCAGAGGAGCTGAGCGCCGCCGAGAACGGGGGCGTGGCCGTCCTCACCGGGAAGAAGGTTGGTGTGCCGTGTCCGCCGCATGCTAGCTCATTAGCTGGCGATGCTAACCGGACCGATTCGCAGGTGGTCCACATGGACGTGAGGGGGAACAAGGTGAAGCTGGACGACGACACAGAGATCTCCTACGACAAGTGTCTGATCGCTACAGGTGAGGTCCTCCCCAGCTCCGCCACCTTCGCCGCCACAACCCGGATGAGCGGACCTTCTGTTTGCATCTCCAGGAGGCGTCCCCAGGAACCTGCAGGTGATCGAACGGGCCGGGGAGGAGGTGATGAAGAGGACCACCCTGTTCCGTAAGGTCAGTGAGCTGCCACCATCACCAGGGCATCTGAATGTTCAGAGGTCTGAATGTTCCTCCGCTCCCCCCAACAGATTGAGGACTTCAAGGCCCTGGACACAGTGTCCCGAGCAGTCCAGTCCGTCACGGTGGTCGGGGGCGGGTTCCTGGGCAGCGAGCTAGCCTGCGCTCTGGGCCGCAGATGTGAGTTCTCTGTGCCTCAGAAGGTCCAACGTGGACTTCAGAACCGTCCCCGGTGGCTCATCTTCTCCTCCCCCTGCAGCTCAGGACTCCGGGCTGGAGGTGATCCAGATGTTCCCCGAGAAGGGGAACATGGGGAAGGTTCTACCTGAGTACCTCAGTAACTGGACCACGGAGAAAGTCAGGAAAGGTTTGTCCGGTGCTGCTACGTCTCCTCTGTTAGGCCAATGGGGGCTAATGCCCGGTAACTGCTAAGCTAGGTTTATTCTGCCACTAATGATAGTTGTTAGATGGCGAACAGATACTAACCGAGTCGTGTTAATGGCATCTAAAACATTGTTAGCGGTTGCAAATAAACAATCCATATTGGTCCAACACTGTGGTGTAATTTCTAGCAACCACTTGAATGTGTTTTACAGATTATGCTAATATGATGCTAACAAGTTATTAGCTAATGCCAACACAGAGTCACTGTAAACTATATAATCAAACTGTTCTATCAAACCTGTTGCAAAAGTATGAGATGCTACTAGGTTTCAGCGCTGGGGTCAGTGACTCCCGGCAGCCAGCTGATGAACATTATGTGATGAGCTAACCCCAGACTCAGGTACTAACAACAGCTAACAGCTAACAGATGATAAACATGGCTTACAGGAGCTAACCTGGTACTACAACTAACAGCTAACAACTAACAAATGAACAATATATCCAAAAGTAGCTAATCCAGGACTCTGGGGCTTAAAACAGCCAACAGATGAAAGTCAAAGCTAACGAGCGCTAACTTGGACTCGGGTGCTAAAACGGCTAACAAATGTGCGTGTTTGTGTTTCTCCTCCAGAGGGCGTGAAGGTGCTGCCTGAGGCTTTGGTCCGGTCTGTGAGCTACAAGGACGACCGCCTGGAGATCCGACTGAAAGACGGTCGGGTGGTGAGTCCAGAGCTCCTCAGGCTGTCGGCCCTGACGATAAAGATCCTCCCCCTCACCACCTCCTCCTCCTCACCGCAGGTCAAAACAGATCACATCGTTGCCGCCGTCGGCCTGGAGCCCAACGTGGACCTGGCCAAGTCGGCGGCTCTGGAGGTGGACTCGGACTTTGGAGGGTACAGGGTCAACGCGGAGCTGCAGGCCAGGTCCAACATCTGGGTGGTAGGTTCATATCCATCTGAAGGAGTTCTCCCCCGGCAGAGCACTCAGTCGCTAAACCAAGATGCCGTGTTCTCGTCTCCTCAGGCCGGGGACGCCGCCTGCTTCTTCGATATCAGGCTCGGTCGCCGGCGGGTGGAGCACCACGACCACGCGGTGGTGAGCGGGCGCCTGGCCGGCGAGAACATGACCGGGGCCAGCAAACCCTACTGGCATCAGTCCATGTTCTGGTGGGTGACATCTCAGCCCGCGGGCCGGCAGAGGGGAGGGGGGAGAATGGGTGGCCGGCGGAGAAGAGCTGCTGATTTGATAAGTGGGGCGGCAGATTCCCGTCCTGCTCGTGACTCACATCCACTCCACTCAGCTCCAGGAGATCATGCATGATCGGCCCGACAGCGCACACACACACACACACCGGAACAGTGACACACATATTACTGTGGAATAGACTCGGGGGGGGGGGGGGTCCAGGAAACACCCCGTCTGTGCACTCACGCATGAGCATGTGCGGACGTATATGCATTTATGAATGTGTGTGTTTAGATATTTATGCGTGTGTGTGTGTGAGTGCATGTGTCATATATGCATTTATACATGTGTATATGTTACACACCCACACATTTATAATCTATGTGTGTATATGCATGTGTCATATATGTATACATTTATATTAGCTTTTTGCATGCGTAAGCAGCTAGCATCAGTTAGCTTGTCTCTAGTTAACCTCCTGGTTTTGAAGGAGTGACCTTGGACCGGACGTGGGCTACGAGGCCATCGGGATTGTGGACAGCAGCCTGCCGACGGTTGGCGTCTTCGCCAAAGCCACCGCCAAGGACACGCCCAAAGCTGCCGCTGAGAAGTCAGGTGAGTGGGACGCAACTCCCGCCACCAAGGTCACGCCCCCCCGCCGCCGCCTGAACCCCTGAACGCCTTCTTCCCCACAGGAACGGGGATTCGCTCGGAGAGCGAGCCGGAGGAGGCGGCCAGCAGCCCCGTGGCCCCGCCGTCGCCTGCCCTGCCGCCGCCGCCGCCGCCGCAGCGCAATGAAGACTACGGCAAAGGCGTAATCTTCTACCTGCGGGACAAGGTGGTGGTGGGCATCATCCTGTGGAACGTCTTCAACAGGATGCCTGTTGCCCGCAAGGTGAGCGCGCCCGAGAGCATCCGGTCCCACCGCCGCCTTCGGCAGCAGATCTTAACCCGCTTCCTGTTGCCTTCAGATCATCAAAGACGGCGAGGAGCACGCCGATCTGAACGAGGTGGCCAAGCTTTTCAACATCCACGAGGACTAGGGCCTCATGGAGGACGTGGAACCTTCCAGAAGGATGCCACCAAATGTTTCTCCGCTGCGCCTTTTTTTTTTTGTTTGTGTGGCCCGACGGTCGGGTCCCCCCCCCCACCACCTTCACCCCCTGGTGTGTTTTTTTTTTTTTTTTTTAAATCATGGTCCAACGTTTCCCTCCTGCGATGGCGGCCGCTCGCGCTGCAATAAAAGCTATTTTTAAAGTGGACTGGTTCTGTCTGCTTCCTGACGGGATCCGGCCTCCAGCCTGTACGTTGAGAAGCTTCAGAAACAGGAAGTAGCCTCTCCATGTCACCTGGAGTCCAAGGGGGCTCTTTGGTTTTCCAGGAAATCCACATCTTTCAATAAATGTCAGGGTTTTTAAGGATCCAAACTCGATCCAAAGGGGTTGATGGAGTCCTCTGAGCCATCTTCCTCACCAGAGGAGCTTCTGAGAATAGAAGGTTTGAGGAGGAGGAGGCCAGAGGAGGTTTATTGCTGGATGAAGGACGATGAGAAGAACCTAAGAAAAGGATGGAGCAGGAGTGAGAGGAAGAAGAGCAGGAGGACAGGACAAGTGTGAGGAGGAGGAGGAGGAAGATGCCGGGATGCTCTGCAGCAGCTGATGTATGTCCTCCTCCTCCTCCTCCTCCTCCTCCTCTTCTCCCTCCTCCAGGGGGTGCAGATGCTCAAAGAGGCAGAAAGATGGTGTGTTTTGCGGTCGGCGCTGCTCGTTATCAGCGACGCCTCCACGTTTCCTGTCTGCGCCTCCCTGATCCTTCCTGACACCCCAGGCTCTGGAGCGAGGGGGGAGGAAGAGGAGGAAGAGGAGGGGGGGCAAACATGTGCAGCCATAACGGCTCGTCTCTTCCTGTCATATTAATTTTACATGATTTAACTGCCCCCTCCTCCTCCTCTTCCTCCTCCTCCTCCTCCTCCTCGGAAAAGAGGCACAAACACGAGCCTCCGCTTTCCAGAATCTCCTGAAGAGTCGGTCCACTTTCACCAGGTCTCACTCTTGAGAGGTTCTGCTCCAGGAGGTTGTCTAATCTGGCAGTTTCCACAGGGAGGTCTTGTCGTCCGGGAGGTTCTGTAATCTGAGATCTAATTTTCAGAGGGTCTTTAGGCTGAGATGTTCTGTGATCTAGGAGGTTCTGTCGTCCGGGTTCCCTGGAACGTCGGCCGTGGTCTCTGCTGACGGGAGGTCCTCTCCGGTTCCTCTGGGTCACCGGGGTCCACCAGACCTTTTGCCTTCTGGGATCATCTCCTCTTCTTCACGGGCTCCCATCCAGCAGGTGAGAGAAGCTCAGCCCTCAAAACCAGCTCCAGTGATGGGACGGAGGGATGGAGCTGCTCCTGTCTCTTTAACCCTTGGCTGGGTGGAGCGGATGGAGAAGGAACCTCCAACAACCAGGAGAAGCAGGAGAAACAACCTCCCTGGATTGTGAATTATGGAGAAGCCGCTTCCCTTTTGACACCTACGGGGGGGAGGGGGGCTCCTCAGCAGCTGACCTGCTCTCCTTCTCCTCCAGAGGTGTCTCCAGCAGCAGGAGATGCAGCTGCGCGTCCTGTGGCTCCTCTTCGCCGCCGCCGGCGTCTCCCTGAGAGGAAGGTACCGCCCGTTGAGGGGTGCAGAAACTTAAGAGTGCATGTGTGTGTGTGTGTGTGTGTGTGTGTGTGTGACGGACCCTGCTTGTAACCCCCCCCTCCAGGTCGGCCGTCTGCAAAGATGCCAAGCCCCCCGGCGCCAGACCCCCCTCGCCGTCAGACTTCCTGGACAAGCTGATGGGCCGCACTTCTGGGTACGATGCTCGCATCCGGCCCGACTTCAAAGGTGAGGCGGGGGGTCAGATGGGTGACCAATGGCGGCCTGAGAAGATCAATAAATCAGTGGGACGGATGACATCCGTTGATTGACAGGCGGAACAAACACACGGGTTCGACCGGGGGTTCCACCTGCAGCAAAAGAAGGCTCATCATCATCTCTGTGTGTGTGTGTGTGTGTGTGTGGTCATTAGGTCCTCCGGTGAATGTCACCTGCAACATCTTCATCAACAGCTTTGGCTCCATCACTGAAACCACCATGGTGAGATACACACCTCAGATGGAAAGACCTTTAAGTCACTGCTACACTGTTATTATAACAATGTTGTTACATTGGTGTAACACTGTAATCACAACATTGTTACAATGTAATTACAATGTTGTTACACTGTATTTACAATGTTACTAGTGTGTTTAAGTGTTATTACACAGTTGTTACACTGTAGCCTGTTGAGCAGAAACAGGGTCAGTGACCTATTGAGAAAGTACCCAAATACTACGTACCTATGTACTATGGTTCGAATTTTGAAGTATTTGCACCTGATGGGTGTACTGTCATTTTCATTTTACATCACGAAAAACGGGTCCGTTTGATTGGTTCGACCCTCAGAGTTCTTCGTTAACAGAATCTCAGATGGGTACCTTTGATGGGTACTTTAGATATGAACCTTAGATGGGAAGCTCAGATGGGTAACTTTGATGGGTACCTTAGGTGGGTACCTCAGATGGTACCTTTGGTGGGTACTTTAAATATGCAACTCAGGTGGCTACCTCAGATGGGTAGCCAAGGTGGGTACTTTAGATGTGAACTTTAGATGGATAACTTCTCCTGCCTGGGTTCTCTCCATGTCTTCCCACCTGGGTTCTCCAGGTTCTCCGTCTTCCTCCCAAAGGTCAGTCATTGGTTCACTGAAGACTCTCAAGTGTCCGTGGGTGTGAGTTAGAGGGTGAACGGTTGGATGATTGACAGTTGCCCCATGCGGGTTAGCCCCCCCCTTGATTGACAGCTGACCAACCAGTTGACCCGGATCTGTCCCCGTCTTTCTGCCTGCTGTCAAGCAGTGTTATTTGTGAGGTTCCGTGGGTTCCAGTGGTTCCACCCCCTGCAGCCTGACAGACGCTGTGATTTGAGGGCTTTAAAGAGGCTCATGAATTTTCCAAAGAGCCTAAAAAGAGGCAACATGAAACTTTCATCCCGGTAACTGTTCTGTCAGTCGGACATTCCTCGCCTGTCAGCCTCCACCCCCCACCCCCTCAGGCAGCTTCCAGCCTCAACACCCTCAGGCAGCTTCCATCCCCCCCCTCAGCTGAAGCATAAACCTGGTTCTTCTGATCACATCCTCCTGGGACAGAAGGTCACGTGACAGCCACCTGCTCTGTCTTATGAGCGTCCTGCAGACAATGGTCTCCATACAGCTGAATCTGAGTCTGTCACTGGTCTTCATCTCTGAGGCATCATGTCACTTTGCTGCTGCGTCTGGGGAGACATGGATCGCCCTTATCTAGTCTTATTTTAACATACCTCAACTTTGTTTTTATTACAAATAACCTAACCATACCTTACCTAGTATCACCTTGCCTTGGCTTTGCTAGTCTTACTGTACCTTACCTTACCTTATCTTACCCTACCTTAGCTCAGCGTACCTTGCCCTATCTTGCCTTGCTTTGGGCTCACTAGTCTTCCTGTACCTTCCCCTACCTTGCCTTGCTTAACCTTACCTTACCTTGCCTGCCTTGTTACCTTACCAAACCGTGCTGTACCTTACCTTACCTTGCCTTTGCTTAGCTACTCTTACTTTACCTCACCCTGCCTTGCCTTGCTTAACCTTACCTTACCTTGCCTGCCTTGTTACCTTACCCAACCTTACTGTACCTTACCTTACCTTGCCTTTGCTTAGCTACTCTTACTTTACCTTACCTCGTCTTACCCTATCTTACCTTACCTATCCCTGATCTCCGCCCCTGGCCAGCTGTCCCACCCGTCAATATAACCTACGGTGTCATATGACGGCAGGACTACCGGCTGAATGTCTTCCTGCGGCAGCAGTGGAACGACCCGCGCCTGGCCTACAAAGAGTACCCCGACGACTCTCTGGACTTGGACCCGTCCATGTTGGACTCCATCTGGAAGCCGGACTTGTTCTTTGCCAACGAGAAAGGGGCTAATTTCCACGAGGTCACCACGGACAACAAGCTGCTGAGAATCTTCCAGAACGGGAACGTTCTATACAGCATCAGGTGACCACCTCCAGACACCCTTCGGTGCATAGGATGTTCATTTAGTGGTGTTACAAGGGTCACCTGGTCACCTGACCCGCCCTTAAGTGACCAGATGGCTGTCACCTGGTCTAGATGATGTTGATGTGTGTCCTCTGAACCCCCCCCAGGCTGACGCTGACCCTGTCTTGCCCCATGGACCTGAAGAACTTCCCCATGGACAGCCAGACCTGCATCATGCAGCTGGAGAGCTGTGAGTCCATCAGAGCATCATGAGGAACTTCACTTAGTGTAAACACAGAACCCCGGAGAACCCACTATTGTCCTTGTAGAATGATAAACAAATGAGATGTGAAGGTTCTCGAGAGAGCGGCATGACGGCAGCGGGCCTTTCTGTCCTGGGTTCTTCTAGTTGGCTACACCATGAACGACCTGATCTTCCAGTGGCTGGACGTGGGCGCCGTCCAGGTGGCCGACGACCTAGTACTCCCTCAGTTCGTCCTGAAGGAGGAGCAGGGTCTGGGCTACTGCACCAAGCACTACAACACAGGTAAGGCTGTCGCCGACCCCATTGACCCCCCCCCAACAAGACCTGGGACGCCCCTCTGCTCTGTCCAGGTAAATTCACCTGCATCGAGGTGAAGTTCTACCTGGAGCGTCAGATGGGCTACTACCTGATCCAGATGTACATCCCCAGCCTGCTGACCGTCATCCTGTCCTGGGTCTCCTTCTGGATCAACATGGACGCCGCACCGGCCCGAGTTGGTCTGGGCATCACCACAGTGCTCACCATGACCACGCAGAGCTCGGGGTCTCGGGCCTCCCTGCCCAAGGTGGGACTCTCCTCAGATGATTGCTGTGCTATGACCGTGTTAATGGCTCCTGAAATCTGTGCCACCACTTGACAAGGGAATGGAACCTACAACCTCCATAGCGGACGGGCTAGCAACGACCGCCAGTGGAGGTGATAACCTACAGGGTACTGGTGTTGTCTTGGCTGCTGTGGGTCCAAAAAGAGGTGTGCTGCAGAGAAGTTTAAGGTGGTGTCGCAGATGTTTGCAGATCAAACTCCAATAGTGACCTGTTGCGAGAGCAGGAAGCAGACAAAGGAACACCTTCAGAGGTGAAGGTATGCTCTGAAAAGGAAAGGAATGAATGTGAGCTGTGTGTGAATGAGAGGGACCCACGGGGAATAGTGAGGCTCCGAGGGGCGCAGATGAAGAAGGTGGAGGAGTTTGAGTACAGAGGTTCAACAGAGGGCGGAGAAGAGGTGGAGAAACAAGGCAACCAGGTTGGAGTGGGTGGAGAAAAGTGTCAGGGGTGATAAAAAAACCATTAACCAGAAGGAAAGGTGGAGAAGGTGGAGGTGAGAGCAACCATGGTGTCTGGCTTTGAGACACTGAGGAGAAGCCAGGAGGTGGAGATTGAGGCAGCAGAGATGAAGATGTGGAGGCTCCTCTTTGGGAGTGAGGAGGATGGAGAGGATCAGGAATGAGACCATCAGAGGGACAGCACATGGTAGATGCTCTGGAGATAAAGTCATGCTGAGATGGTTTGGACATGGTGAGAGGAGGGATGGAGAAGATCTTGGTAGAAGGATGCTGAGGTTAGAGGAGGTCCAGAGGAAGACCAGAGAGGGGGTTTATGGATGGAGGGGAAGAGGACAGGAAGGTAGATGGTGTGAAAGGAGAGGGTTGGATGGAGGTAGATGATTGGCAGTCTGGTTGCAAGGAGTCAGGTGACCTGAAGGAACCGTGTCAGAGCCAGAGGTCCCAGGAAACAGGAAAGGGTTAATATTTAAAGGGTTACATATCAAGAATACTAAGTATTTTTACACGTCTTCGTGCACTTATGATGTTCTTTGTTTGAAGAAGTACCTCCTCCGACCCCCAGGTGTCCTACGTGAAGGCCATCGACATCTGGATGGCCGTGTGCCTGCTGTTTGTCTTCGCCGCCCTCCTGGAATACGCAGCGGTGAACTTTGTCTCGCGGCAGCACAAGGAGTTCTTCAGGCTGAGGAGGAAGCTGAAGGAGCAGCAGCGGCAGAGATCGGTGAGTGGCCTCCCCTTCTACTCCACTACCACCACCACCACCCCCACCTCCACCTCTACCCTCCTGCTTGGCCTGCAGAGGAACCAGAGGAACACCGCTGACCTATGATTAGCATCAAGTCACCTCCTTCCAACGCAGACCAGCTTCTCCTCAGCAGGAGAGGAGGAGTCTGAGGATGGTGGAGGAGGGAAGGGGTGAGGGTGGTGGAGGAGGAGGTAAATATTTGTGCTGCACCCCAGCAGCCCAGGAGTCATTAGGAGGAAACATCTGCCTCTGCTTCCTCCTCTCCTTCCGACACCCGTGACCTGGTTTACCTTCTCCACCTGCTATCTCAGTTTCTCTGATCGATAGTTTATCGGTGAAGGACCTGGTCAGTTGGTATCTACGACCAGATGGAAGCCAACGTGGTCCAGATGCTGGTGTTTGGTTGGATGAAGGTTGTGATGTCAATGGCGACCTGCTGATGCCGATAGCAGGCTGTTATCTGACAGATGGAAGACCTCCACCCAATGTCCACCCAACATCCAGATGTCCATACATGGACGTCCACTTAACGTTTAGTCAACGTTAACAAAACCTCCAAACAACGTCCAACCAAGGTCCACACCACCTCCACCCAACGTCACCATTACCTTCACACAACGTCCATGTACGCACCATCTTCACCAGATGTCCACGTCACGTCTGGACAGCCTCCACAACTCCTCCACCCGGTGTCCACCCAGGCTCTACAGGACCTCCAGAATGTATCTCCTCTCAGTGTTATGTTCGCTGTTCCACCTCAACTTCTGGTCTCATCAACAATTTAAAATTGTTCTAGCGTTTAAGCGGATGTTCTCCCTGTATGTTCTGCTCACAGGTGGCTGGAGACCTGAAGATGAAGGGGAACAGCTCGCCAGGCGTCACGGCGCCCCCCGGTGGCGTCACCCAGCGCTGCAGCGTCTGCGCCCGGGTAGGTGACCTCCGCCCGCTTCCTGCCCTGCACCCTCCACCCACCTCCACGCTGATGTGGTCCTCCTGCCTTCCAGGAGGAGGAGCTGACCCACCAGGGTCTGCTCTTCCAGACGTACGGTCTGGGGCTGTCAGCCGCCGAGATGGACGCCACGCCGGTGTTCGCCGACCTGCCTCCGGGCCTCGGCTTCTACGACATCCGCCGGCGCTTCGTGGACCGAGCCAAGAGGATCGACACCATCTCCAGGGCCGTGTTCCCCATGAGCTTCCTGGTCTTCAACGTTCTCTACTGGCTCACCTACAAGGTGCTGAGGCATGAGGACGTCCAGGCCTCGCTGTGACCCGCGAACTGAGGGGGTGCCGCACACCCCGGCCAGAACCACAGGAACCCACAGGAACCTGCCTGACCTCCAGGCGCCGCCGCTCACCTCCACCACAAGGTGGAGTCACTGAGACCTCCAAAGGTGGCAATCCTCCAAAGGAAAGCGCTCTGTCATCTGCACATGTGTGTGTGATGATTCACCACGGAGTTATATTTCATATATTTGATACCAAACTGCAGAAAATCTAATTTTAATGATTAATTCAAGCATGAACATGAGTTGGCCCTGTGATGGACAGGTGACCCCCCTCACAAATATGTAAAGTCAATTCATAACTTTTCCCCTCTGTAATGAAATCACGTGTGTGTGTGTGTGTGTTCAATTGAAGTTGTGTACTTGATGTCACTTGACAGGGGAATCTGCTTTTATCACGATAAAAATATTAGCAATAATAATTCATTATAATAAAAAAATAAATGGAATTTATAATTGATATTTTTTTTGAATATTATAATTATTAAGAAATAATTTCTCAGTGGTTTAAACCATTGATTTTTTTTTTTTCTGCAATAAAATTTCAATATTGCAAGATGTTTCATGAATGACATGTTTACTAGTAAAAGCTTCTTCTGCCTGGTCTTTGGTTCAATCTGTGAGGTGGATGGAACTGAGGGTCTCCAACACTGGGTGACTCCTTTCAAAAGAAAGTCCATCGACCAGGAGATGCTCCCATTACCTCACAGGAAGCAGAGAAACTGTAGAGCCTTTCAAAGGAAGAGCCTCATCCTGCCCAGGTGTCTGCAGGCAAACGTGAGGAAGTGCTCCTGAGATGCAGGCAGGAGCTCAGCAACCAAGGCCCACCTCCAATCCATCACCAGACCTCGATGTTCTTCACCGGACATTGTCCTCCTGTCTTTGCAGCTGCCACCTCCACCCACCGGAGGGCGCTGCCCCTCCTTCCTCCTGTGGAGAACCAGACCAGAGTAATGAGACACACACACACACACACACACACACACACACACACACACACACACACACATACATACACACACACACACACATACACACACACACACACACACACACACACACACACACACACACACAGGGATGACAAGAACATCCAGAGGTTCATTCAGAAGGTCTGGAATCATTACGATCGCTGATTTATTATCAGTTTATAGACTATTCAGAGGCAGGAGTTCCTCCGGTCTGGAGGTTGCCGGTTTGATTCCCACCCATTCCCGTCTGCATTACCAAGTGCCCTTGGACAACACACCCAACGAGTGAATGTGTATGTGATCCAGCGTAAAGCACTTTCGAACCACCAGGTGATGAAAACATCATGTAAGTTTATATCTTATTATAAATTAGTTTATCATTAATTTATGTTTGGTTTGTCACCAGGTAATTTTTTAGCTTAAAATCATAATTAATTTATAATCAACTTATTATTAATGTATCATGAGTTAAATACAATTTATAATAGATAAATATTGATTTGTTTTAAGTTAATTACCAGTTTATACTTAAATTATTAAAATAAAATAAAACAACTCTTCAAATAATTAAAAACAAAATTAGCCCTCAGTATATATTAATTTATATGCATATAAAGTTTATAATGAGCGTGTAAAGTTTACAATAACTTTTAACTAGTTTATTGTGACTATTGGGAGTTGATTATCAGTTTATTATTAGCTTTAGGACACTATGAGTATATAATCATTTAATTCTCCGTTTATGATTAGTTTCTTATCCATTTATAATGAGTTCATATTTGTTTATAATAAGATTAAGAATAAGAACAACTTATTTATCCCGAAGGAAATTGTTGTGCCAGAGTTTCAAGTAAAATATAACAATAATAAATAATAGTAGGAAATTGTATAAACAGTATAAGGGGGGAGAATAAGAAATACAAATAAAACTATAAAGTGTCTAAGTAACAAGTCAAGACTATAAAGTGTCTTAAGGTCTTAAGTACCAGGTGAAAGATAAGGAGTGCACAAGAGTATGAAAAAATATAGCACATGCAGCTGTTATGAATGAAATATTGCATAGTTATGAACATATACAAGGCTATAAGGCTATGCTGGGACTGTTGCCCTCTTACATTTGTAACGCAATCACACAGAGAAGTGTTGATTCTTATGGTTTACGTTCTAATGGTCAGCTGTTTCTTTCTGTTCCATTTGTCCGCACGGAACTGGGAAAAAAGGCTTTTGTCTATTCTGCCCCCACTACATGGAACATGTTGCAAAAGGACTGGAAACTCACGGAACTTGTTTCACTGAGCCGCTTTAAGTCCAGGTTGAGAGCACTTGAGACGGCTCTACAGATTTGTAACTGTTTTATATGGTTTGTATGGCATTTTAATGTCATTTTAAATGTAATTGTATTCTTTTGCTGCCTCTTGGCCAGGACTCCCTTGAAAAAGAGGTTTTTAATCTCAATGTGACTTTCCTGGTTAAGTAAAGGAGAAATAAAATAAAATATATACAGATAAATTATTACGATTTACAGTAAGTGGGTGAGATTTTTTTTTTCTTATGGTTTAAGATTCTGGTTATTCACTATTTAGGATCACTTTTATACATCTGATAGAAGCAGCCGACAGTCGGACCGGAACCGGCGGGGATCGACCCGGTGCCCCGCGCGTCCGCCGGTCCCCTCCGCCTCACCGGGTTGGAGACGTGGCAGCGCGTCCGGTCATATGACTCCCCTCCCGAAACTTCGCTCCCCGGTAAACCCCCTCCACACACACACACACACACACACACACACACACACACACACACACACACACACGTACCGGAGGCGAGCGCGTGAGAGGCGCCCGCGTACGTGCACGGCGGCGTGCGGCGGCGCGCGCGACCACCAAAACACAACCATTTTTAGACGTTGGCCGCTGACGTCGGCAGCCGCGCGCCAGCCGCTTCCGCCGGAGCCCGCCGGTGATTGGACCGCTGCGGACTGAGCCCGGCGAGCCAGCGGTGGGCGAGCGAGTCCGACACTCGGCTTTCAATGGAGGATCAGCCCAAGGACCGGGCTCAGGACAGACGACACCAGCACCGCGGGGACGACCGGAGCTCCGCGCCGCACGCCGCCTGTGTCCGACATGATCAGGGCCACTTCCAGCGCCAGCATCCGGAAGCGTACGCGAAGAAAACAGGTCGGGCCGCCGGGGAGAGGGGAGCTAGCGCCAGCCTGTCTGTCAGCTAAAGCCAGCTAGCCTCAGTCAGCTAAGCCCAGCTAGCCGCAATCAGCTAACGCCAGCTAGCTTCAGTCAGCCAGTGCAGTCAGGCTGTCAGCTACGGCAGCTAGCCACCAGCTAGCCTAGCCGGCTATCGCCAGCTAGCCTTAGTCAGCTAATGTCAGCGAGCCGGCGAGCTAGCAGCTAGTTGTCGCTGCCAGCGGCGATTGTGTGCTAACGGGCTGCCGACGGGGTGCTCTAACGAATCCCGACAACTCGCCGTGAACCGGAGGGGCTTTCCGCGCCCGGTGAGGCAACGGTCACCGCGTCGGTTCCTTTCTTGAGGACCGCCCCAACCCACGACGCCCGGTTAGCTCGGCAGCTAGCTGCCATTGCGTGACAGTTGCCGCCGGTGGTGGTTTTGACACATCGGGGATTGACCTTGTGCGCCGGGTTCGCCACTCGTTTCTCCTCCGGTGCGGCTAACAGTCATCTTACCCGGCATTGTCGGCTTCCCGGGAGCCGTCGTGGCTCCGGCTGTCACTCCCCGCCGGCGTCGGTGTCCCCCGGCTGGCCGCGGCTCGTGGTGGAGACCGAGCCGGCTCCTCTGGAATGTTCTGACTCGCCACTTCCTGTCGGCCATGTTAGATTAGCACCGACGGCTAATGCTACTCTCACCTGGGCAGTTTGGAGTGCGTTGCCCCCCCAGGGCCGGGCGGGTGGAGGAGCCGGGTGGTGTCGGGGGGCAGGTGGAGGTGGACCCGGCGAGGAGGCCCGTCTCAGGCCGCCCTGAGCGCGGTTCCACCCCCACCTATGACACGCATGTCAGTGACCCCCCCCCCCCCCCACCTGCGGGGGAGGGGTCAGAGTCCCACCACGTGACCTCACACAGCAGGTAAACATGCAGAAGGTTCTGACCCAGAACATGTCAGATGACGGTCCGGGGGAGGGGAAGGGGACAGGAAGTCCAGAGAACCCCACTTCCTGTCAGATGGTATGAACCCTTTCCACTCAGGGTGTGATCTGACCCCTGACCCTTGGGGGCGTGATTTGAGGCTAACAGGAAGTCAGTATCAGAGTATCAGAATAAAACGTGTTGATGTGAGAGTGAACAGGAAGTTGGCACCAACTCTGACTGGGTGTTTGTCTCTGCAGGAAGCAGGAAAGTGAACGGCGGCGAGGAGGACAGCGAGAAGTCCCCCCACCTGTGTGAGCTGCTCAGCAAGCCTCACCCCCCTGCCAGCAATGGGAACAGACACATCGGCGGCGGCGCCCTGAAGCAGAAGGCAGCGGCCAAGATGCATGCCGGTGCCCCTCGGGCTGGCGGCAGTAAGAGGAACATGGACCTTAAACAGGACAAGGAGAAGAACCCTGACCTGAACCACCTAGAGGCTCCGCCTCCAGACAGGAAGGAGGCTGTGCTGCTACAGAACGGCGTCCACTGCGGTGTGATCACTAACGGCTACTGCGGCCGGGACGAGGGCAGCGGTTCGGAGGGTGGGGCCTCCACCCCGAAGAGACGCCGTGCCCGGTGCCCCGAGACGAAGAACGGTGAGGGCCCGAGGGAGAGGGAGGGGCCGCTGGAGCCCGGCCCTCCCCCCCCCGACCCGGCCGAGAGGGCGCCGTCCACCCGGCTCGCCCACAAGGTGGAGGTGGCTCCAGCGACGAGGCGCGGCGCCGCCCCCGAGGCTCCCCCGGCTGAATGCGCTAGGAAAAACTGTGAGGGGAGGGCGGCTATGGCGGGTGGCGGGAAGAAGGTGGAGGAGCGCCAGCGGGCCAAACCCTCCTCCCCCTCCAGGGAGGACTCCTGGATGCTGCTCAAGCCCCCCCCTGTGTTCCCCGTGGACAACAGCAGCGCCAAGATCGTCCCCAAGATCAGTTATGCAAGTAAAGTCAAAGAGAACCTCACCAAGGCGGCGCCCCTGGCAGAGGCCCCGCCTCCCGTCCGCCTCTCGCAGGTCCCCATGTCCGCCATGAAAACCATCACCTCAGCTAGCTTTACCAACGGCCCGGTGCCGGGGGGCGGGGGGCCGCCACCCACTTTCTTCGCCCCCGCCGCTAGTGCCGGCCCGCTGGCGCCAGGCGGCCAGAATGTAGCATCCCTGGACGGCGACCGTGGCCCCGCCCCCGGGCCCCTGGGCACTGAACCCCCCGAGCTCCGGAAGTGCACTCTGTTCATCTACCCTTTAAATATGCAAGGCGTGCTCCCCAGCGCCCGCCCGGACCCGGCCCCCCCCTCGGCCTGCCGGGCCCTGGGAGACATCTTCCACAACCAGTGGGGGCTGTCCTTCATCAATGAGCCCGGGCCGGGGGCCGAGGCGGAGGGGGCCCCGGCTGCCGAGGCGGCCCCCCGCAACCCCTCTCCCTCGGGGCCAGGCCCGGACGCTCAGGACGCCGACAGGACTTGTGGTGTCGGCAAGGAGAGCCGGGGCCCGTGTTCCCCCGCCCCCGGTGCTAGACCCGGTCCCGGCCCCGGAGCGGCCCCCCAAAACTCGGCCCCCGTGCTGTTCGGCTCCCAGGAGCCCCCCCTGCTCTCCAAGGACTGGGCCCCGATGTGTAGCCGCGGGTCTTTCGACGTCCAGGCTGCTGTCTCCTATCACACTAAAGGTAACCCCCACCTCGACCCCCGGGGCTGCTGTGTGACCCCGCAGGATGCTAACCTGTCTTCTCTTTCTTTGACAGAGATGGAATACATTTTCACCCTGCAAAAACAAGGTGAGTCCCAGTGTGTGTGCGCGTGTGTGTGTGTGTGTGTGTGTGTGTGTGTGCGTGCGTGTGTGTGTGCGTGTGTGTGTGCGTAGGGCCTGGCCCCAGAACTGCAGCATCCCTGAGTTCTGATTAGAGATGTTAGAGATATTGCTGGAATGGCGTTGTCATGCCGACGGGTTTATTCATGACTAATCAGTTAAGATGTTAAGCGTCAACAAGACAAGCTGGTAACAAGGTCAGTGGGAGGAAGAGAATAGTTACCTTTACAATGGAGAGATAATTGGCTTCCTATGCTGTAATTAAACAGTAATTACAGTTCTGAACTGTGATAGGTTCTTCCAGGTGAGACTATCTGACGGTGTGTGTGTGTGTGTGTGGTTCTGCTGCAGATCCAAATAGAGTGGTGGTTTATGACGAGGCCAAGGATGGACCCGAGCAGTGACGGGACCCGGGCAGGGGGGCGGAGCCTCTGGGACCCCCCTCACCCCCAGGAAGTCCATGTCCGCTGGACGCTGAAGAGACAACTGTGAAAACTCTGGGTGGTTTGGTGTGATGGACACATTACGGGCGGCGCTACAGACTCGTGGAGGGGCGTCTCACACACACACACACACACACACACACACACACACACACACACACACACACACACACACACACACACACACACACACACACACACACATACAGTGGAGGATGGAGAAGCAGTCTCCAAATGTTGAACAGAACCTCTGCAGGAGAAGGTCTGGACCACCTCTCCTGCTACGCCTTTATCTTGACATGGGGCTCCTCAACCCCCTAACGTGATTGGCCCGTTGTAGATATGTCTGTCACACACACACACACACACACAGACACACACATATACCCGTGTGAAGGAGAAGCTCACCTCGGAGCAGGTGTCCTACTCTTCATCTGGTGCGGGTGGTCTGGAGACCCCTCCTTCAGAGACAAAGCTGAGCTGCCATCCTGTCTCACCTGTGCAGTCCAGGTGGTCACTGCCCTCCCCGGGGAAGCCACGGCCCTGGAAGCCACGCCCCTAGCCCCAGTGGCCCACAGATGCGTGTCCAGATCAGGTCACCACGGTGCCGCCCTGGCCCCGGTGCTGATGTTGGCATGGAGACGGCCAATCAGGAGGGAGCTGTCGGACCCCGCGTCGGAGGAGCTCACCCGGTCCGTTTCCAGTGAGTCGGTGCAATAACGGCGGGACCCGGGCCCCGGGCCCCGCTCCTCCGGTGGACCTCCCCTCCCTGCGTGGATGTTCTGGTGCGGTGGGAGGTCCGGCGGAGCCCTGGCTGCCGCTCCTCCCGGGGCGAAGGTCCAGGCGTGGACTTGTAGCACTTTCCGTGTGTGTCTGCAGTGAGAGGTGGGGTTCTGGGCTGTTTCTCAACCAGTGAGGGGCATCTAAGGCAGAATTCTTAAAGGTTTCTCAGGTAGTGTTGATAAAGCCATGAATATGTTGATTATTGATTTGCCAAAAGCCCCGCCCCTCCCCTGCCTCGCCCCGCCCACGTCCTTCACTGGGAACCTGCAATCGGAGTTGACTGTTCTAGAGTTGGAGTGAAGGGGGGACTCAGGGTGGGGGGAGCAATCACTGGTCACGGGACCCCCCCCACCCCCCGACACCCCGACGCCCTGACCGCCCCTTTATTTCGATGTAAACAAGCACATTGCTGTTTCCTGTTTCCTGTCTGATGAAGCTTCACACTGAAGCGTCTCCAGATGGTGCTTCGCTTGACCTGTGTCCTCAGGGCCTCCTGGGGGGACCAAGGCCCTGCACACCCAAGGGGACGCTTTTTTATTTTGTGGGATTATCAGCAGGTGCTGCTCCCTGCTGGAGAAGAGCTGTCATGTAGGGATTGCACCCCCCCTTTCTGCAAATGTGCGTGCGTGTGTGTGTGTGTGTGTGTCTGTATGTGTGTGTTGGGGGGGCTGACAATGTTGATCCAGACCGGGGAGTTTCACCTTCTGTCCTCCAGATGTTTAGTTTTTATAAAGAGGGTGGACAAATGAGAAGATCCCCCCCCCATTCAAGCACTTAGAGCAACTGTGGTCTGCATCCCAGCTGAGGGGTCGGAGCCTGAAACCAAAAACCAGGTGGTGGAAGAACAGGACCACAGGACCGGCTGGAACCATCAGTGGTCCTGAGGAGACCCCCCCTCCCCCCAGCAGGTGGTCCACCCCCTGGGATGCTGCTTGCTTTGTGAATGGTGACTTGTTCCTGTTATTATATGCAACTTCCTGTCTTAGCCCCGCCCCTTCCTGTCCCATGTCCAGGTGCCTGTCTGAAAGTGAGCGAATGTTTCTCTGCCGTTCGGTTGTGATAATCAATGTCCTGTGCCACCTCTGCTCCGGTTCCACACGAAGAATCCTCGGGGTACCTTGGGGTTCCCCGGCATAGGAAATGAACTCTTTCTGAGAGTGGATCCAGAACCTGAAGGAACCCTAATCCCCAGGTGTTCAGACTCTGGGTCATCGTGGAGCCCCTTGGACCCCCCTGGACCCCCCAGCCCCCCCCCCCCCCAGATCCCCCACCACTACAGAATCTGTATTTAATTTATTTTAACCAGTTTGTTGAGACGGTGCTGAGCCGTCCAGACCCCCATCAGGGCCCCCCGACGCCCCGTCGCTGTGGAGAGGACCTGCGGCCTGCTCTGCAAGAGGAGTTCTGCACAAGTTCTCCAGGAGACAAGCTTAAAAAAAAGAGAAAAAAAAAAAAAGCCGAAGTGCTGCTTGTGTGTCGAACTGTCAATCAAATGGTGTTTAACAGGCGGCGTACGGCCCCAGACTCTGTCCCGGCCCTGCCCATCGAGGCCACGCCTGGAGACTCCTCGAGTTTAGAAGTTCATGGCTGGATTCTGGAGGACTGAAATCCCCCCGCCCTCCCGCCTCTCAGCAATCGGTTTATTTAATTCTTCCTGTTTGACTGAAGGTGTTGGACCTTTTCTACAGCATGACCTCCTGATGGCTCCACCGTCTCCACCAGACCTTCATTAAAGCTGCAGGTTTTATCTTCACCACTAGACCTTTGTCCTTCTTTGTCCAGGGGGGTCACTGGTCTCCAGTGGTTGGTTCTTCAGGCTGCTGGTTCCTTGCTGTTTATTCTCTGGCGAACACATTTTTTCCAGAGGGATTTGGGGGCTCGTGCATGAACCGTAATCAATAATAACTAATAGAATATAGTTAAAATATGAAAACTTTAAATATATAAATAAAATGAATTATAAAAAATACATTTGTAAACTAATGTAATAAATATATACAAAAAATCATTTGGATAAATATGTCACTATTTACCAATACATATATTATTTATTAAATATATAAATGTATACAATTCTATGCATAATCATAGAAAAATGATCAGTAGATGGGATTTAACAAAGTGGGATTTAACATAAAATGAAACATCAACTCTGTATATAAAGATAGAACATGAAATGTCTTCTTCTTTCGACTATTCCCTTCAGGGGTCGCCACAGCGAATCAACTTTCTCCATCTAACCCTATTCTCTGTATCCTCCTCTCTCACACCAACTACCTTCATATCCTGTCTCAATACCTCACTAAAAAGAAAATATGAAATATAATACAATATAATGTATATGTATACATATGTGCCTGTATATATATATATATATATTCATATATACACAAACATACATACACACAAATTTCCTATGTTTCTTATAAATATTTAAACCATATTTATATATAAATATATATATTTCATTTTTTTTTAAGGTTTTCAGATTTTCCTCATTCATCAAATGTTGAATGAGGGAATTATTTTAGGTAAATTTCTTGGTGTATATAGTCTATGTCCATTTGTATATATATATATATATATATATATACATATAAACATATATATACATATATATATATACACACACACACACACACACACTATACACAGAAGAAGTGGGATACTGAGAGGACTGAAGAGAACAGACAGGAGTTCAGGGAGGTGCGGCGAAAGGTAAAGATAGAGGTAGCAAAGGCAAAACAAAGGGCTTATGATGACTTGTATGCTCGGTTGGATAGTAAGGAGGGTGAGAATGATCTATACAGGTTGGCGAAACAGAGAGATAAAGATGGAAAGGATGTACAACAGGTCCGGGTGATAAAGAACAGAGAGGGAAATGTATTGACAGATGCTAGAAGAGTGATGGGAAGATGGAAAGAGTACTTTGAAGAACTGATGAATGTGGAAAATGAAAGAGAGGCAAGGGTAGAAGAGGTGACTATTGTAGACCACAAAGTAGCAAAAATTAGTAAAAGTGAAGTGAGGAAGGCATTGAAGAGGATGAAGAGTGGAAAAGCAGTTGGTCCTGATGATATACCTGTGGAGGTGTGGAAGTGTCTAGGAGAGGCAGCCGTAGATTTTCTGACTAGATTATTCAACAGGATCTTAGAGAGTGAGAAGATGCCTGAAGAATGGAGACAAAGTGTGATGGTGCCTATTTTTAAGAATAAAGGGGATGTGCAGAATTGTGGCAACTACAGAGGGATAAAGTCGATGAGCCATACAATGAAGTTATGGGAAAGAGTAGTGGAAACTAGACTGAGAGCAGAAGTCAGCATTTGTGAACAGCAGTATGGCTTCATGCCTAGGAAGAGTACTACAGATGCAGTATTTGCGTTGAGAATGCTAATAGAAAAGTACAGAGAAGGCCAGAGGGAGCTGCATTGCGTTTTCGTAGACCTAGAAAAAGCATATGACAGGGTGCCAAGAGAGGAGCTCTGGTATTGTATGAGGAAGTCTGGAGTGGCAGAGAAGTATGTTAGACTGGTGCAGGACATGTATGCCAGCTGTGAGACACTGGTACGGTGTGCTGTAGGGGTAACCGAGAAGTTCAAGGTGGAGGTGGGACTCCATCAGGGATCAGCTCTGAGCCCCTTCTTGTTCGCAATGGTGATGGATAGGCTGACAGATGAGGTTAGACAGGAATCCCCATGGACCATGATGTTTGCGGATGACATTGTGATCTGTAGTGAGAGCAGACAACAGGTAGAGGAAAATCTAGAGAGGTGGAGGTATGCTCTGGAAAGGAGAGGAATGAAAGTTAGTTGCAGCAAGACAGAATATATGTGTGTGAACGAGAGGAACTCGGGTGGAGCGGTGAGGCTACAGGGAGTGGAGATCAAGAAGCTGGAGGATTTCAGGTACTTAGGGTCAACAGTCCAGAGCAACGGAGAGTGCGTAAAAGAGGTGAAGAGACGGGTCCAAGCAGGTTGGAATGGGTGGAGAAAAGTGTCAGGGGTACTATGTGATAGAAGACTATCGGCCAGAATAAAAGGAAAGGTGTACAAGACTGTGGTGAGACCAGCGATGATGTATGGACTAGAAACTGTTACAATGACCAAAAGACAGCAGACAGAACTAGAGGTTGCAGAGATGAAGATGTTGAGGTTCTCTTTGGGAGTGACCAGGATGGATAGGATCAGGAATGAGTCTATCAGAGGGACGGCACATGTTCGATGTTTTGGAGAGAAGGTCAGAGAAGCCAGACTGAGATGGTTCGGTCATGTACAGAGAAGAGATAGTGAATATACTGGTAGACGGATGCTGGAAATGGAGCTGCCAGGCAAGAGGTCTCGAGGAAGACCAAAGAGAAGATTTATGGACGTAGTGAGAGAGGATATGAAGGTAGCTGGTGTGAGAGAGGAAGATACAGAGAATAGGGTTAGATGGAGAAGGTTGACTCGCTGTGGCGACCCCTGACGGGAAAAGCCGAAAGAAGAAGAAGAAGAAGAAGAAGAAGACACGCACACACACATATACATATATACACACACACACACACACACACACACATATACACACACACACACATACATATATATATATATATATATATATATATATATATATATATGTGTAAACATACATATATGTATTTATATAAAACTATCCAGTGGTGGGCCGTCAGGGCCTGCAAGGCCCCATCTGCTGGCCTAAAAAAATATTGGAATCGCAGATGTTAATTAAATTTTTTCCATGAATACATATTGAATAATTCCAAATGATCTGCTCTCTTCCTTTCATAGCTTTTCCCCTGGTTGTGCCGCTTGCGAAAAGTCATTTTCATATTAAAACATTTAACCAATCACATTTCAGCCATCATCTGTTGCCAGGCCGGGTCAAAGTCAAGAAATCTGTGTGGGGTGGCCCGCATTCATTTCTGCAAGCCCTTTATGCAAAAAAATAAGTGTTGATGACGCTGTTGCTTCAACCAATCAGATTTTTAGTTGGCAACATCCAAAGCCTTCTAGCAGGCTACAGCAGCGTCAGCATATTCGCACCCTCTGATTGGACAGTCAGAGAGCAAACTAGTGTATTAGCGAGGAGAAGCGTACTAGCGGGCTGCGAACAGAATATAGTTGTCTTTGTTTAATATCAGTTTTGTCAACCCACAACGGCTGCAGGAGGAGAACAGATTTAGTTGCTAATATATTGTTAAAGCCATTTTTTAGATGGAGTTTTGAAGAAAAGCTGGACATGGGAAAGAAAGGTCGGGCAACTCCTAAGCTAGCGAACCTGTCACAACCACGAAAAGGATTTGTCCGACATTATCAAGCCACGAACTAGGACCGGTAGCCCTGGCTCACAGGCTTCGAGGAACACTGCAAATTGTATTGCTGGGAGTGTTTGGATAATCTGTACGACAGAATAATTGGGCCCTTTTTGAGGAAAGAACAGAGGACGGATTTTGTCAACAAATTATCAGAATTTTTGGTGAGTAAAATGCTGCTATTTTCCCTAAATGATACTGCAAGTTTATCAGGTTATTATTGGTGCTTTTTATGTGTCGCAGCTGTTTGCTACAAAGGCATTTATTGTGGATACACTAGTTATTTATCTGCGATGCACCTCTCTTTATACTGCATTTCTGCATAGTAAGATGTTTTTTTATAGCCATAAACTAATTATTGGGGGGTGGATTGATTTGGAGCACTACTGAAGGCCTGGTGTAAAATATACTGCTGGCCACTGATAGTATCATATAAATATGTAAAGTACAAATTGAACATAATGGAATAAACAAAGTCCACACTGATTTAGATCATATGTATCATATTAATACAGGGTATCATATTAATATACAATACCCTGTTGTTAATGTTGAAAAATATATATTATGTATATATTTATATGTTGACTTATGCAAATAAATTATATATATCTATTTATAACCTTATAACTCATAAAATATTATAATACAAATGTAAATACATTTAATATTTCAAATGTATTGAAAATATTATTTATCAAATATACTTATATATGTATGTACTTGTATAATATGTAGATAAGTAATAAATTATATATATTTATAACCTTATAACTCATACAATATTATAATACAAATGTAAATACATTTAATATTTTCAATGAAATGTGATAAAAAAAAATACGAATTGTGTAGAATTTCTGTCAAATTACATTGAGATAATGATCATGTCCAAATAAATATCATTAAATGCTAACATACTTTTTCTCACAAAAATAACATCTTAATATTTACCCTTTCATTGAAGCTCTGGAACAAAAATGTGGGGAAATGACATCGTAGAACCTTCAGGAGAGACATTAAGATACAGTCTGTATACATAAATATATATAGCGGTGTTATACTATAAGTAAAATTAAGGTGTTTCCACTGAATCCCTGGAATGACAACATTCTACTGTCCAGTGAGCGCCGCTTTTTGCTGATCAACAAAGAGTGCGTGATGCTTTGCAGCATCCGGACACCTGATGGTTGCTCACCTGAGATGTCCTTCTTCCCTGAAGGTCACCCTCCTCCTCCTCACTCCGAGGCTTCACTGGCCTCTTAATGGCTAATTGTTGCCCGTCGAAAAAAGCCCCCTCCACCTGAGTGCCCCCCACGCAGCGCCACCACCACCAGCTGCTCCCCCCGCCGTCTATCGACTCCATTATACAGCCCTGTCAAAAAGATTTTCCACCTCAGAAGAGGACCGGCCGCTACCGGCTGTGTGTGTGTTTGTGTGTTGGTGGGGTGTGCACGTCCCTACCGTGCACGTCGGCGGGCCCCCGGGGGCCCGTTTCAAGGTGCAAACACGTCCGGGATGTCGGGAGTGAATGGCTACCTCTTTAACCCCCCCCGGTAATTAGCAATTAAGCTAGCTCTTAATTAGGCCCTGCAGCAGGAATATGCATGCAGGGCGTCTGTCCTGAAGGGGGGGGTTTGTCATGAATTAACTGATTTCTTATCAATCGCATTGATGGGAACCGTGCCTGTCAGAACGTCAGGGGGTGAAATATACTATTTGAATGCGAACAATATTTTTTAATTTCAATTTCTATGGCTACTTACATGTTTTTGTATGCATGTAATAAGTCTGTTATGATATAATTATATTTTTACAATATCAGATATTTACATCATATAATATTGACACGGTAGATCTAATCGTATTCCTGGCTTTAAAACATTTTCCAAAAGATTAATTTTTTACATATCGATTCTTCTTGAATTACATAAAATTAAATTACATTACATAAAAATATATAAAATTACAAGAAGAAAATTGAATAAACCCACAGAAAAACACACCTGAATCACAAATTGCTGTTAAAATATTTCTTTTTTTTTTGGAATTCTTATTCAAATGTCTTTTACGCAATCATTTAAATGTGTTGTTTGATATTCTTGAGCAAACAAACTTAAAATATCATAAAAGACTGAAACACATAAAAGCCGAATTTCTATTTTTGTAAATATTCAAGAAAATAATAATTGTGAAACATGATAAAAGTCATCAAAAAATTAACACTAACAAAATAATAATAATAAAAGAATAACAGCGAGAAAAATCTGAATATTTACAGCAATGATAATAATATTGATAAGATTATTCATGACAACATGACAAAATAATAATGACTATTTAAAGTGTAAATCCTACTAATAATGATGATAAAACATGATGAAATAATAAACCAATAATTACAACATAATAATAGAATAGTGACAATAATATGAAT
This sequence comes from Fistularia commersonii, assembly GCF_037954325.1. Taxonomy (NCBI): domain Eukaryota; kingdom Metazoa; phylum Chordata; class Actinopteri; order Syngnathiformes; family Fistulariidae; genus Fistularia; species Fistularia commersonii. The sequence goes on along the minus strand of NC_141298.1, from coordinate 12,413,870 downwards.
GTTTAATGATAATAATAATAATATAATCATAAAGCAATAGTAATAAATAACAGTGACCATTTTAATGTATTTGAGACTGATAATTATAGGAGTGGTTGTAGTAGTTATAATAACATTAATAATAATCGTAATAATAATAAGAAAACCTCAGAAAGACTTCGCATTCTTTAAATGTTTGCAAATGAGATCATTAAATATTTCCAAAGAGGACAATTTCTAATAAAACCTAATTCCTTAAAAGGGAACCAGTGTGCTTCTCACCGCTCTCCTTTCCTTCATGCTGTTTAATAACTAGTCACTGACTAGTTCTTGACTAGTCCTGACGGGCTGGAGGTCCGGCCTCCGTCCCTGCACTTCCTCCGGCAGCCAGCAGGGGGCAGCAGCGAGCCGCCGCTGCACGGCCAAGAGCCACGTGACAGGAAGTGAGGAAGAGGAGGAGGAAGAGGAAGAGGAGAAGGTGTGACATGAAAGCAAGAAGCGACCAATGAGGTAAAAGGAGGAATATAAGAAGAGAGTTTATTGGAGGAGGTTTTCCAGACGCACACACAGGAAGGAGATCCAGACATCGTCTTCGTTTGAAAATACAAATATAAAATTAGACTTTCCACATCTGATATGTGACAGAGCCCCGCCCACCATCATTAGCAGTACTAGTAGTAGTATTAGTAGTATTAGTAGTATTAGTAGTAGTATTAGTAGTAGTAGTATATGTTACAGCAGGCTGGAGGCCCGGTGAGCACCTGAAAGACCCTTCAGGTGTCGGTCAAGTTTCTCTGTCTGTCGCCGTGGAAACAGAAACGAGAATTTAAAAAAAAAAGAGAAAGAAGGAGGGCAAGTGTTGGGAAAGGCTCCGCCCCCAACAAGACAGGCCCCGCCCCCAACAAGACAGGCCCCGCCCCCAAAAAACACTCGAGGCCGGGCACAGGGGATGGAGGTGGTAGCACGTGCACGGCGTGGTTTCCAGTCCAGGGGGGGAGTGGGGGGGGGGGGGTGCTACGTCTGTCACCGTGGCAACGTCAACAAATAGAAGTACATGTAGGAGCGACCCCCTGGGCTGGATGACTTGGACGGGACCCCCCCACTCTGGGACTGGTGGGGGTCGGGGGCTTCTTGGCCGTTACCCAACACTTGCCTAGAGATTCAAGTTTAGATACGGTAGTTGAACCGTCAACGCCTTCACAGGCTGACTCTGGTTTTCTTCTCTATTATCTGTTACTACTTATTTCCCCCCCTCCCTCCCTCCCAACCCCCCATTCGATGGAACGGCGACGTCGACTTAAATGAGTAACATTCATTAGCTGTAAGAACCGCCGTCAGGCTGGAGAGGAAATGAAAGTACAGCCACGGAGCCATACCACCTTAAAATGGATACCGCCTTATAACCCATGCACCACAAAACACCCATACCACCTTAAAAGCAGCACACATATAAGAATCCATAAAATAGATACCACCTTAAAACCCATAATCCTCACACCCCCATGCCACCTTAAATCCATACTTTATAATCCATACCACCTTAAATCCATACGCCTTCAAACCCATACAACCTTAAATAATCCATGCTGTGGGACCAGACCAGCACCAGGGTGGCGGTGTGTGTGTGTGTGTGTGTGTGTGTGTGTGTGTGTAGGGGGGTTCGGGGTGGGGTTTGGGGTGTTTAAATAATCAAATACTGTGATTATACCGCAGTAATAACACGTTTATACCCTGTTAATTACAACGTTAACCGGAAACACCCAGAACACGTGAACGTGCTATTAGCTAGTTATTACAAACAAGGCGACGCTAATTAACACACTGATAAATAAACTGTCATCACTGGGGGGGGGGGGGGGGGGTATTTACAACGCCCTGGCGTCCAACCAATCGCGGCCAATCTTTTGGAAGTCGTCTCTAAAAAGGACGAGCGGCTGCGGCAGGAAGTGACATCACAGGTGCAGATGTTTTCCGGAGCGCGGGAGGAAACCGACGTTTACGTCCGCGTTCCAGGAAGTAGTTTTGGGCCCGCTTCCTGTCCGCGCGATGGCTCCGCCCCCTTGGAAGGAGATGGGAACGGCTCTGAGATGCTAACTGCTCCCCCCTGGAGCCAATGGGAAGCTAGTTAGCGGGGCTAGCGTTAGCATTTAAGGTAGTATGGCTCGCGGGGACATTCGGCCGCGGCTTTGGTTTTGGGTCGGAGCGGAGAACCCGAGCGGCGGTGGCGGCGGCGCGGAACCCCATCACGACCACGACGACTAAAGAACCCCCCCCCCCGCGGAGAAGGGCGGGAAGAACCATGGCGGAGGAGGAGCTCCGCCTCCACGTCTACTCCTAACGGGGGTGAAGTACAGAGAGCGGTGGATACACAGTACTTTAATAGTATTTTTACAAGTATTAGTATATAAAGCACAAAGTAGGAACAAAACGTGTGAAACATCAAAGTTTTATCTTTAAATTATTACTGCGTTCTCCGGCGGAGAACCTTAGAACCCTCACAGGCTGGACTGGCAGGACGGGGAATAAATAAAAGGAGAACCGGGTTCCGCGTCCTCAGAACACCCGTGTTATTACTGTGTTATTACACGACCGTGGGCGGCCCCACCTGGACACCAGGAGAACCTCCCGGTGCGTTCATTGACACCCTGCTCAGGTCCCGCCGCCCCCCCCGCCCCCCCCCCCCCTCTCCGGCTTTTCCTTTTTTATTATTATTATTATTTTTAACACCGGAGTTACAACATCTCACGGAGCCCCGGGGAACCCTGGAGAACCTCAGGGAACCCTGGAGAAACCAGCAGGAGAACCCTGGAGCATCCCGGGAGAACCCAAGAGAACCCTGGAGGCGGCTGAGGTATAAAACATTTTTTTTAAATATTTTTTTTTTTTCTAATTCTTTAAAAAAAGAAGTGGAGAAAGAGGTGGAGGGGAAAGAAAGAAAGAAAGAAGAAGAGGAGAAGGAGTGATGAAGGACTATAAAAGTGTGGGAGCTCCATGTGCTTTTTCCCGGTCAGGATGTCTGATTTTGAAAGTCCTCTCCTGGTTTGTTTCCCTCCTGTTTCTATTTCGTTAAAAGGAGCTGCTGGTGAGACCCGTGGGGGGGGGGGTGGGGGGTGGGGGGGGTGGAGGTGGGGGGTTTATTTACAGCTCCCAGCAGACACACACTGGAGATAGATAGATAGATTTATATTTATATAGATTTATATAGAGAGAGATTTCTAAACAACAGCAAAACAACACGTATAAAAAGGACCATAAAAATATGGGAGTCTCTTGGTATTGCCCAGAAACAGGAGGAGGGGGGGTCGGGGGTCAGGGGTCAGAGGTCAGGGGTCGGGGGGGTCCAAACATAAATAGATAAGATTAAGAGCTACAGAGGTTTTATTACTAGGATCCTTCCTTCCTTCCTTCCTGTGTCTTTTCCATGACGCCTGACCCGTGGGAGTGGGGATGCTTGTCGCCGTGGCGACAGAAGAAACAAAACAAACAAGCGACCGAAAGGACGAGTCCGTCGCCCCGGACGGCGGGATCACGGTGGGATTATTCGGTGGGGAACGGAGCGGCGTCTCCTGAGAAGCACAGGAAGTGGAAGGTGGAGGTGGGCGGGGCTGGCGCGGGTGGAGGCTGGGGTTATAGTACAGCAGTTATTTTTTTTTCTGAGATGACGAACATTTTCTTCATGTGGTTACGACGTTCAGTCTTTTTTTTTTTCTTTTCTTTTGTTTCGTCACTGTCGCCGCCGCCGCCGCCGCCGCCACCGCCAGGCCTACAGGGGAGCGGCGCCGCCTGCACACAAATTTAGAAACTCCGCCCGCTGCTCCCGGCGCCGCCGGACGGACTCTGCCAACAGAGAGGGAGAAGAAAACCCGTCAGGCGGAGGGGGCGGAGCCTCTGAGGTCACATGGTCACGCCCCCTCGGTGCACGAGCGCTGGTTGGATGAAGCTGCATGTCGGTTCGGCGAGAGGGGAGGACGGAACGTCAGCTGCCGTTCATGCAAACAGGAAGTGACGCTAATGTTACTAATCTTGTGAAAAGCTTGTTAATTTTATGAAATTTTGCTCATCTCTGATAAAATGTTGCTAATACAAAAATGTTGCTTATCCTGATGATAATGTTGCTAATCTACGTGAAATGTTGCTAATCTCGTGAAAATATTGCTAATCAATGTCAAATGTTGCTAATCACTGTGAAAATGTCGTTAATCCATGTAGAAATGTTGCTTATCCCAATGATAATTTTGCTAATCTATGTGGAATGTTGCTGATCTCTGTAAAAATGTCGCTAATCCAAGTAGAAATGCTGCAACTCCATGTAAAAATATTGCTATTCCCGACGATAAAGTTGCTAATCATGTGCAACATGTTGCTCATGTTGTGAAAATGTTGCCAATTTCTGTAAAAAATGTTGCCAATCTCTTGAGAATCTTGCTAATCCCTATGATATTGTTGCTAATCCATGTTAAAATGTTGCTATGTGTAGCCAGTCCAGGCCAAAGACGGCCGCCCGACCAATGTTGATGTTTCTGAGTGTCGGTTTTGATTCAGGGACGCCGGCGGCCGGAGACATGATCACCAAAGATTACATCAACAGACGGGAGGCAACCGAGCAGCAGGGGGCGCCACTTCCGCTCGAACACGAGTCCAACGTGGACAGGACGCCTCGCCTTCATCAAGGCAGGACAAGAAGGTCCTCTCCACCTCTTGGATGAAGGCGGGACATCTTGCAGAACCGAGAGGCTCAACGTCACCAGGCTCCGTTGAAGCCCATGTGGACCCTGGGCTTCGGGCGCGCTGCGGCGCCCCCTGCTGCCGACCGGCGAGGTGCGGTACCTGTTACGGGATGGCGTAGCGGGCGGCGGCTCAGTGGTATCCGTTTGTGAAGGCGGTGGCGATCAGCGGCCCCTGGAGGAGCACAGGTCATCCCAGCGTCAGCAGAGTCACATCCACGCCCGCCAACCGAGCCCTGTCCATCGGGCCCGGCCGGTGCCGTGGCAACGCTCAGGCGGAAGGGTTAATGGCGTGCGCTCGCCTAACTGCCTATTTAACCCCACCAAACAAAATGGCTGCCGTTCTATTGAGGAAGGAACCAGAACCTGGAAAGTACGGCGTACAACGTCAACGCAACTCAGAACACCGATTCAGGAGTCCAATCTGGGATTATAGATTCGTTTATTTATCCATCCCTCTGTTATTTGTTCTCCTTTGGATTTGTCATTATTTTGTTTATACGTTCCTTATTACGTTTATATGTTCCCTGCTTTGTTTTTACATTCTCCTGCTATACCTCTACATGCTTTATTGTGTTTATACATTCCCGATCGCGTTAGTATGTTCCCTATTGCGCTTATACGTTCCCCTCAGTTTATACATTCCTTTTTGCGTTTATACGTTCCTGATTATGTTTATACATTCCCTGCAGTGTTTATACACTCTCCCGCTATATACGTTCCTTATCGTGTTTATATTTTCCCTGTTTCTACATTCTCCTGTTGTGTTTATATGTTCCCCTCTGTTTATACGTTTCTTATGTTTATACGTACTGCTCTGTGGTCGGACGTTTCCCCTCTGTGTTTCTACGTTCTTGTTGAGTTCATACGTTCCCCAGGTTCCCACGGGCTCTGCCGTCGCTGTGAGCGTCACCAGGTTAAAGGGAACCTGCTCGTGAACGATCTGTTTCGGAAGGTTCTCCGCCTCGTTTTCGGTTCTTTGTTCCTGCCTGAATGATCTCATCTCCCTTTCGGTTCCTCCCCCTCCTCACCGCCGAAGGTTCTGCGACCCCGGAACCCCGGATCGTTCCGAGTGAAGGGCCGAGAAAGGAAGGGTAAACAAAGGGTTCCCATGTCCCGTGTCGGACGAGTCCCCGAAGGCGGCACGCCGCTCCTCATCGAGCGGCGTTCCGGAGGCGGAGCATTGATCCCCGCCGAACAAACACATGGATTTCCCAGGTTCCGTGTCAGCGAGCCCGACGGAACCCGCGGCACCAGTCAATATCGCGGGGTTCTTCAAAGTCACGGCAGAAGGTGCAGATCCACACGATGCTAATCCCTCAGGGGGTGTTAGCAGAGCCGTGTTGCTAATCTGGGAAAATGGTCCTCGACCGTTTGAATTTGATGCTAAGCCACGTGGAATAGCTGCTAATCCAGAATGCTAAAAATAGTAGCAAGGTAACATGAAACGGTTGCTAATCCGTGTGAAAACATGTGGAAACGAAGCTAATCCTCGGGCAGGGGTCGGAAGTTAGCAAAAACATGTTAATCTAGGAAAATGCAGCTCAAACCGTTTGAATTTGATGCTTATCCAGGCTGAAACGTTGCTAATCCAAAATGGTGAAAATGTAGCAAAGAAATGCGACGCGATTGCTAATCCATGTGGAAACAGGTTGGAAAAGAATTTGATGCTAGTTCATTTCAAAATGCTGTTCGTCAATGCTAATTTATGCTCAACTTCTATAGTTACATGTGATACCGTTGTTAATGCTCATGGGAAGGTTTGCACCAGAGGATCACGGTACTGCTAACACCTTTGGTGATGATAGTCTAAACCAGCGGTCAGGAACACTATGACTCGCGAACCATTTATGGCTCTTCCGGTGGCTATCAGTTAGCCAACTAGTTTATCCGCCTCAGCCATCATAATGGAAAAGATGGCGGATCCGTGCACTCTGGGCTGCGTGGACAGAGGAATTTGCATTTGGATCTGCGCTACGGCTTTTATGGCTCCCCGAGTCCAAAAGGTTCCCGACCCCATGTCTAAACGAATACGATGCTAGTTCCCAGCTAAAAAGGCTAATTCTTATGAAATCTAAAAATTTTAATTCGGACCCATAAAATTGATGATCCAGGACGACGAGCCGAGAAGGTCCTGGAGGTGTTTGGATGACAGATGTTCCTGAGCCTACAAGGCAGTGGGCTAAGGAAGGTTCTTCTTCGCGCCTGAAGACTTCCGCTGCCTGGCGGGCTAATCCGAGCCGGTTCCTCGCTCCGCTTGAGGAACAGCGAGGGCACGAGACGTTGCCGCAGACCTCTGTTGACATGGCAACCGACCGATTGGCGAGAGCGGGGGTGAGGGGCAACGAGACCTGGCTACCGGACAAGAACGGCAGCGGAGGATAGGCCCGGTTTGGGGGGGAACCCGAGCTGGGGACAGCTGGGGCTCTAAAAATAGCCTCGGTGCGTGAAGGTGACTCCGGGTGAAGCTGCAGCTCAAACCCGACCGACATGTGACGCGGGAAGCACACGCAGCCGAAACGGGCCGCGTTCGACGCGCAGAAAAAACGCGGAGCCCGAAGCCGGTCCGACTCGGGAACCCAGTCGGTTCCCTCATACTCACCGTTGCTCAGATACCGGCGTCGATCGGAGGCTCAGAATTAGTAGGGTGATTGGTTTTAGCTCAATCAAGAACCGGATTGGCTTAGTCTGACGGAGCAGAACTCAAAGTTCTGTCGGAACGAGGGGTCGGTTCTGGACTCACTGTGATACTGGGCCCGAATCCGGATCCGGGCTGAGGGCTGGCGGCGCTGATGTAGTTCCCCACCGCCGAGTCCTGACTGCTGGGGGCGTACAGGTCGGCCACGGGCCCAGGGCTGCTGGCGCCGGGGAACCCTCCGGCCCGGGACGGGTTGGTTCCTGCAAACAGACACAACGGGGAGCGGACCGGATCAGAACCCCCCCGGCGGAACCTGACCACGTTCCTTCACGGAGAGATCAGAAGAACACATGACTGGATTCAGGGGTTCGTCTCCCGGAACTTGTTCTAATCAGAGAACTTTGAGGTTCTGCCGGATTGAGGTCGGGTCCACGCGGAACGGAACCGAAGGTGAATCCAGTATGAGACTCTGAGTCCGATCCACATGCTGGGGTTCTCAAGGCAGCCATTCATTTAGAACGTCATGCACAACGGAAAGGGAGGTTCCTGCTGGAGGAGACTCCGCCATGCTGGGGATGTGGGCGTGTCCGTGCACGTGTGGACGGGAAGGAGAACCGATGGGACCGGTCGCAGAACGTCAGAACCAATAGATCGTTGGAGACAAGTAAAAGGAACGAGGGACGGAAAAGGGCCATCCTGGCTCTGCCTGTCCCGGAGACCGAGCCAGCAGAGATCAGTCAAAATCAGGGGAACCCCCCCGGTTTGCCTGTAGCTTGTGGCGGGGGGTTCCGGTCCACTCTTGTCGGCTCTATTCCAGAAGTCCAGAACACGAGCTGCACTAAGGTATTACCAGGACACATCTGCAATTCTGTGTTGGTGGAATCTCTGGGTCATGGGCAGGAGGAGCTCCGGGGGTGATAATAGAACATTACAGAACCCCAGCAGCCCCAGAACCCAAAGCTTCTGTTTAAAATCTAGAACAAGACCTGAACCATCAATGTCCAGGACAGAGGGAGGAACCCCTCTCGTCTCGCTCCCATCGGTCCAGGCACCACCGATCATCTTCAGTTCCTTCGGATACCCAAACACCTAAGGAACCAACGGGAAGCAGCAGCCATCAGAAAAACCTCAGAGCCCAACAGGGTCCATGCTGCAGGGATCTATGGGGGACTGCAGGGGTTTGTGGGACCTACAGGGGCCTTTGGGGATCTGTGGAGGTTAGGGGGTTCTGCGTACAGTGCCCTGTGAGGCCTATAGTGGCTTGCAGGGCCTACAATAACCTAGATTGGCCTGCAGTTGCCGATGGGGCCTAGAGTAGCCTACAGTGGCCTGTGGGGCCTAAAGTGGCTTGCAGGGCCTACAGTAGACTACAGTTGCCTACAATGGCCTACAGTGGTCTACAGTGTCCTGCGGGGCCTAGAGTAGCCTACAGTGGCCTGTGGGGCCTAAAGTGGCTTGCAGGCCTACAGTAGACTACAGTTGCCTACGATGGCCCTTGCAGGGCCTACAGTGGCCTACAGTGTCCTGCGGGGCCTAGAGTAGCCTATAGTTGCCCTGGTACTGCTGGTACCAAAGAGATGTTCCTCATGCAAACAATGGATAGCATTCCGAGTTTGTGCGTGCACGTGCACGTGCATGCGTCTGTCAACCCCTAATGTGCAAGCAGGGGCTTCAACCATCTCGGAGAAAGAAAACATGTACATAAAGTTCTAGAAAGAAATGAAGGAAGAGGAGGAGGAACATGCCATGCTAGCTTTTATCAGCGAGACGTTTCAAATTCCGGCTCTTCTCCTGGGAACTGTGTGTCTGTGTGTGTGCGTGTGTGTGTGTGTGTGGGGGGGGGCGGGAGGTCTCTTCAACGGACAAAATGAGCAAAAGAGCAAATGTCAAAAGAAAAGGTTTTCCGACCATCTGCACGGAACGACGTCATGGAACGTACGGGGGGGTGGGTGGGGAGGAGAAGCTCTGATACAAACCTGGGTTCTTAAACTGATCCGGGCTGTGGAGGTGCTGGAGGGGGGAGGTGCAGGCGGAGGTGACATGCTCACTGTGCAGCATCTGGGCTGCCTGGGGCCCCAGGGAGCCATAGTCAGCAAAGGAGCAGGGCCCCCCCCTCTGGTCACCGGCCGCAGAGTAAAACCCGTAATCGGGGAGGCCTGGGAGATACAGGGTGGGGGTGGGGGGTGGGGGTCGGGGGTGGGTGGGAGGGGGACGCCATCATTGTGGAAATCAATTTTCATGGTCAAAGTCAAAGTCCGGATGGTCGAGCAGATCGCGGGTTCTGGTTCTGGTCCGGTTTTAAAGCGGCGTCTCCAATCGGTGTGTTCATAATTGACCCGCTCGTTCCGCGCACGTGCGTGCATGTGTGTGTGTGTTGTCTTTTGTTTAAAAACATTTGGGCACCGTGGTAACGGCCGTCATTAAGCGGCGGTCGATGCCCCCCCGCCTGCTCCCGGGCCGAGGCACCCGGAGGAAGCAGCCGATCGATAATTAATCCCAGCTTTTTCTTCTAGCGAATCAGACGGATTCATGTTTATTGATGATGGCGGTCCTGGGGGGGGGGGGGGGGTCCGCCCCCGCCGCCCCCCCCCTCAGGTGGGGGGGTGGCGAGACCAATTAAAAGAGTTCTTCTCCGACCTTGTTGATAAGAGCTAATCTACTGGCCACCCCCCCACGCCCGCTCAGAATGCGACGCTCCATTTCTCAATCTGATTCCAGGTCACATGACATCCCACCCCCCCCACCCACGATCAGGAACTGATCGGGAACTGATCGGGATCAATCGACTCCAACTGACAAAACAGGTGGTGAGGGGCGGGGCTTCCTCCTGCGGGGGCGGGGCAACATGGATCCACCGACGAATGAGCCGACGGCCGGCTGAGATGAGACTAGCATGATTGACGTCGCCGCCGGATTGAGGCTCCGCCCCCCTCGAGTGCCGTGACTCCTCCGCCAACCCAACACCTTCCTGCATCTGCGCCGCCGCCCTCCCTGACGGATGGGAGAAAAATCACGCCGCCGCTGCAATAGATCGTCATCATGGCCGGCGTGGAAGCAGCGAGATCGCCCGCCACGGCGCCATTAATATTCACACAATCCGGTCTGAACCGCCCCCCCCCCCCCCACTCCAAGACCACTAATTGGCTGTAATTACTCATCTGCAAAACAAATGAGCGTGCCGCAGTTGCCTAGGCAACCAGATGAGGGGAGCCAGCAGTGCGGATCGTTCGCGGGGATCCATTTATACTGATAATTAGCCCCCGCCCCCCCGTACCAAAGCTGGCGGTGCGGTGAACAGGGCGGGGGAGGGTCATCTGTTGGTGACATCATCGGGTTTTGCCCCCCCCCAGGATGGATGAATGCCCCCCCTCCCACTTTCCCAGGTGACTGCCTCCAAGGAGGAACCACCGGCCCTGAAAGCACCTTCCCCCCCCCCGCCTTTGAGAAGAAGCTAATCATGCTGATGATGAAATATGGCGACCCCCCTCCCCCTGACATCAACCCCGCCTGCGAGGACCTCGGACTGCTGAAGATACTCCCGTTACACACACACACACACACACACGCACACACACACACACACACACACACAAATCCGGGGAGGGGGCGGAGCCAAAGGCAGAGGTCACCTGACCTTGGATATCAACAGGTTCAGGTCTATATATATATCTTTATGTGCTGAATGTCTATGTATATTTATATCATATTATATCTAACTCTAAATAACTTCTGATCGTGTTGTCAGAGGGTTCTCCTTGTTCTTCAGTCCCAAGAACAGTCATTGGTCCACTGAAGACTGAGAAGGTGACCGGTTGGATGATTGACAGCTGACCCGTCCGGGTTTTAACCCCGCCTCTCGGCCCCGGTGAGAGCTGTGATTGGCTGCTCAGGACGAATGATGTAGTTAATGAACGACTAAACGGCTGAATATATCTACATATGTTTGTTCTACCAGAGAAACCGCATGAGACCACCTCTCACCCCCCCCCCCCCTCCATCCCACTGGCATCTCCTTGTGCGTCCATCACCTCTCAAAGATCTGCCACCGGAAACCTCTGTGAAGAAGAAGGCTGGGGGCAGCTGTCTGGGCCCAGCGCTCACTTTCACTTTCACTTTCCATGCCAACCCAGATGACCCCAAGAGATGGAGTCCAGAGACGCTCCACCGACGGACTCTAGCAGATGACTTGTTCTCGGGCCATCTCCCATCAGGGAACGCTTCGCCTCGCTGTTGCCCCCAGCGACGGACGAACCCAGCGTCCGCTTGGTATTTACCCACCAGGTCGGGGAGGGGGAGCTGAGGCTCATGAGTCCATCACGGCGTGCTAATTTGCTGCAAGGAAGGCACTAAGTGATTTTAATGCAGATTTCCATAGCGTGTCGGGCATTCCGCCCCCCCCCCAGTTTGGGTCAGGACCGTGAAAGGGCAGGGGGTCATCAGCAGCCGGCGCTGATTATCCAATCAAAGCGGGTTCTGGGCCAACAGCCCCGGCATTTCCTCAAAATGTCTCCGTTCAGGGTTGTGAGAACCCAAGGAACCCAACATTCATAGGGAATGGAGTCGGAGTGGGAGGGGGCTGTTGGTGGTGGTGGCGCAGCAGCTCTCTCCGGGAGTTGGCGCCTACCAAAGGGTGCGTTCCATCTGTGGAGGTCACTGTCACCTCCAAGTGTCAGATTCAGGGACGTTCTACCCACTACTGTGTGACAGAGGTTCTCCGGGGTTCAAGGGAAGATAGAAAATGGTAGGACATAAAGGGTATGCCTGCACCTTCCCCATGCGTGAAGCCCAGGAGCTCCTTAGCAGAGCCAGGTGGAGTTCCAGGTTGAAGAGACGGTCGACAAGGTGAAGCAGAAAAGAAGATAGTTGGTGTCCTGGGTTCTTCTTCTTCTTATTCCGGTCCCGGTTCTAGGCTTCAGTGAATATTTTGGGTCTTATCCGCCAGGTTCCTTCGATGTCACAAAAGCCACTCAAATGTTCTTGTTCTTGTTGTCTCCTGGGACAGCCAGAAGACAGAAGTCCAGGGAGGGGAGGTTATGAACCTCCTCACCACCAGAGGGAGTCTGGGTCCAGTTAAAGACCTCCATCATCCTCTAATGAGCCGCCCTCATCTTCCTCCAGTGATTACCTCATAAACCGGGTCAGGACTCAGCAGATTCCCGACGGCTGAAGGACAAGGGACTCTCCTCCTCCACCTCTGAGGGGAGGAAAACAACAACGCCAAAGGAGGAAGAGGAGGAGGAAGGCAGGTGGGAGTCCATGACACCACTAACCCCCCCCACTACCACACTGTTCTTCCATCCTTTTCTGGTAGATTAAACAATCAGTCATCTGCACCCCCTGGTGACCTGGAGGACCATCGTTTACCGCTATCCTCAGGTGAGGACCACCACTTCAGGGACCAGAGGCAACGGCGGCGCTAATAAACCGAGCAGCAACAATGACCTTGACAATGCACTACTAGTACCCGGTATTCCCACCCAGTCGATCAACAACAAGCCTTGAAGAACCCGCCCCCCCCCAGATGGAACTTCCCCTGTGCTTCCACCGGTATGCCTCTCTGTCTCGTGGCCTTCAGGACGCACCTCATCATCGGTAGGGAGGGGTGGGGGTGCAGTTAGCCAGCTGTCATCTCTCTAGCTGAACCCCCCCCTTCCATGTCAGGAACAGAAAAATGTCCTCCGCATACTTCCCCCAGCATGCTTCCCCCCGCGCTCTGCTTCTGACAAGCCCAGTGCCAAACAAGCCAGGCCTCTCAAGAGGCCGGTCTGGTAGTGTCAGTCATGGTTCCAGACGGAACCCATCAGGCTAACCTGGGTCGTGGGTGGCTTTGCCCGGACTCGCTTCCCCTCTCTGGTGCGCCGGCGGGGGGTGCATTAGGTCTGGAAGCACTTTGGGATGGCATGTTTGTGCTTTGAGCCTACAATGTACAGTTCCAACCCAAGAACTGGTGTGTTTGGGGTTTATAGACCTCTGGGAGCACTAGAACGCAGAGAACCCAGTCAGAACCTCCTGTCCATTCTCAGCTCGAGTCAACCTGCAGGGGATAGGAGTCAGCCACAAACACAGGGTGGCGTCCGGCCGGCTTTTCAGAATAAAAGCTCCCTCCTGTTCACTTTCTGTTTTGCTGGGCCTCTTCCTGTCTCTTCTGGGTCACCTGTCTCTCCCTTTGGCCTCGGTTCATGCAATCCTTGTCTTTTGTTACCGTGGTGACCATTCAACCCCCTCCCCCAATTAACACCTGGAAGTTACAGACTGGGCTCTGGATTCTGGTTCTAAGGACCAAGCCGGTCACCGAGCCGGGGCGGGGACACGTAGTCGGGGGGATGGCGGCTAGCTGTTAGCCTGTGTCTTCGACAGAGGGCATATCTACTTCCCGGACAGACTAGCTACTAGGAGCGAAGCTGCCGGAGGCGTGAGGTTCTACGTTCTGGGTTCTACGAGGGAAGCAGAGCAGTGGAAGCAGCCACACAGAACGTGGACAGAGCGTTTACCTGGCCCTGCGCTCTGTGGGTACGCCAAGTAGCCGCCTCTTCCACGGGCCCCCCTACCTGAGCCACGCGCCGCCGCTACCGCTGCCGCCGCCACCGGTCCGTACGCTGTCGCCGGGAAGCCTGCAGGCACACACACACACACACACACCCACAAGTCACTTCCTGGAGGTGGATGAGTTCATCCCCGGTTGCCGGGGGAACATGATTTACATCTTGACACAACCCCGAGAAGATGTTTAGCGTTAGCACGTCAAATCGCCGGGTAAAGAACCGGAGCAGTAAACAAAGGTCCCGGAAGAACCATAAACCCTCTGACAAACCTCATTAGCTGCTATGCTAGCTAACAAAGGTGGGGGGCTGTCCTGATCAAACAATTCACACACACACGCACACACACACACACACACACACACACACACACACACACACACACACACACAGACCAATCAAAGGAGCGGCGGCCATGTTTGTTGTTGTTTTTCGCTGGGGGGGTACACACCTCCTCCAAGGTGATTGGAGGAGATAGAAAGGAATCAATCAATCAGTCTATGCTTGCATTGATTGCATTGATCGGTCACTCGTTCATACAATCCATCTTCACTGATCTATCCATCACATCTGGAGAAAACGCGTGATTGATCACGATGGCAAAATGGCCGACGGGCAACGAGACTGACCAGGACGCTTTGTGACGTCATATCGATCATCGATAAAATTAGAGATTATTCAGATGAATAATCTGCCAGTGGAGTCTGCGGGTTTGATAGACGGCCCTGCGAGGTCTGAGTCACATGACACCTACTTCCTGTGGGAGGAGCCACGTCCTGCAGAACCTGCTCCTCGTGAGGAGCCTGAGCCTGTCCATCAATTAATCCTAATTACATCATCAGCATTAATGAGAAGGCAGCGGCGGCGGTGGCGGGTCCGAGCCGCGGGGCCCGCCGTCCCTCGCCGGAATGGCACGTCATTAGCGGCGGTGATGAGATTCCTCGCTCGGGGCCCGACGGCGTCCAACGCTAATCAGCCGCCGCCTTATCTCCACGGGAACCAAGTCCTTCCACGCCGAACAGGAAGTAGAGCCGCGGCAACCCTCGACTTGGGGGGGGGGGGGGTCATATGCACACCAAACACGTATTGGTGCTGGCGTTTCTCGTGTTCTGTATGTCTGTGCGTGCGTGTGTGTGTGTGTGTGTGTGTGTGTGTGTGCGCTCCCCAGACGTTGCCAACTGGCGGCGAGCACCTTAAAGGATTATTTACGGCGGCGGCGCAGGTGACGGCGGCGCCAGCAGGTGACCTATTTTTTTCAGAGGCGGCCCGGGAGTACTATTCCATGAAGAGGAGGAAGAAGAAGAAGGGCTCGCACAAAGGGCTGATGAGTTGGGGGGGTGGGGGGATGGCGGCGGCGGCGGCGGTGGTGGTGGGGGGGTTGCAGGGTCAGAGGAGGCGCCGCCGCAGAGAGAAAAACACATAGCTTTTCATTAAACGGCTGAGGAGGAGGTAATTCACAACTCTGGACGCACAATAACACAGCGGTGGCGAGCGGCGGGCGCCAGACGCTGCCGTGCGGCGAGCGGCGGGCGGGTGGGGGTGGGGGGGGTGAGGAAGAGAAATGAAACAAAATAGATTAAGAAAAAAAGAGCGACTTCACTTCTTCACCACGGCGACCACAAGATGGCGTCACCCCCCCCCCCCCCCCAGCCCTGCACCCTCTGTCCCGGAAGTTGGCAGCGGGTGAAGTTGTGGCGAGAGATTAGGGTTGGCGGATTAGCGGGTTAATTAACGGACGCCGCGGCTCATTGTCTGCGGCACCGGCGCCGCCTTAAATCAATTTCATGGCCTTTTTATTAGCGAGGAGATAAAGACAATGTTTAGCTCTCAGCCCCCCCGGCTTTGACACTCCAGTGGCCCCGGGCTGTTTACCAGCGGGCGGGGGGGGGGGGGACCCGAGGAGAGGGGGGACCCGGGGGACCCCAAAGCCGGGACGAAGATCAGAGCAGAGGAGAGAGACATCAGACTTTCAGGACCTTCTGGGCCTCTTTGGCTCCGCCCCTTTGCCCCCTGTGGCTCCGCCCCCGTGACCCCCACCAGGGTTCTCCTCCCATCAAATTGAATGAGAGGTTCAACGGTTGGTTGATTGTCAACGGGCCGTCTGGGTTAAGCCCCGCCCCCGGATCCAGCGACAGCTCTGATTTGCCCACCAGGAAAAGACGGTGGTTAATGCTGACCAATCTGTGATGGGGCATCTGATGATTGGCGTCTGGAAGGCCTGGCCTCAGAAGGGGGCGGAGCCATGTTGACCTCCATCAGATGTCTCTGGTTAGGCTCTGCCCCCCCCGGGGGGGGGGGGGTGTTCTCAACCAGCCCAGCAAGGAGGTTTCTTGAAGGTCCTAGAGCTTGGCGAAGCCATCCGATTGGTCACGCCATAACTGGAGAACCCATGGAGAAGAACCACACGGTTCCATCCATCAGACACCCCCTCCTGCCTCCACTCTGGAGGGAATGTTCTTGTGCGGGGATGTTGAAGGTTCAGCTGACTGACAGGTGGTACATTAGCGACATGCTAACAGCTAACGGGATGACTGATGCCTCTGGTTACCGTGGCGACAGATGGAGGCCGCTCTGATTGGACAGGCTATAAATAACAGCGTGGGAAGATTCAACCCAAATTATTCATCCATTCATCAACAGCTGCCAATCATCAACGCTCAGGGAGGCTTCTGACAGGAGGACATGGAGACCACCCAGGCAGGAGAACATGGAGAGAACATGGAGAGAACATGGAGAGAACACGGAAAGAACATGGAAAGAACATGGAGGACCGGCAGGTGTTCTCTCCTCCTGGAAGCAGCAGGTCATGGATGGAGACCGAACAGAGGAGGGGCTTTTTTCAGCCGCTTGAATGACACACACACATACACACACACACACACACGCACAAACATGCACTGACATACACAAACCCAGCACCCTGACACACTGACATGCACTCACATACACACACACACGTTATATAAGCCAGTTTCTGGTCAGCGGGTGAAAACTGGCCTCCAGCCGGCTGATGATTTCGATTTCTGTCTTGATGGCGGGAGTATGGGGGGGGAGTAAAGGGGGAGCGGCAAAGGAGTGAGACAGATGAAGCTGAGGGGTGGGTGGGGGGGCAGAGGAGGAAGATGGGGGGGAGCTGGAGGGGGGCAGAGGGGGAATCAGGGTGAGAAATGGAGGCAGAACCAGGGGCAGGACATCAGTGTCCAATTCATCCTTGCAGGGAAGCTGGGAAGGAAAAGGCCGGGGGAGAACCTGGAGAACCCTGGCAGGAGAAGGCGGGAGCAGGAGGGCGAAGGTTCTCCGGTTCCGGCGTGGGGATGTTCTACCTCCAGTTTGGACATTCTCCTGTTCTCTCTGAGGGTTCTCTCCATGTTCTCCACAATATGAGAGGGCAAACGTTTTTTTGAGTGACAGCTGAGCCGTCCGGGCTAAGCCCCGCCCCTTATTTAAAGCGACAGTACCGCTCCGCCTCTCGCCGCGCCGTCCCCAATCGCCGTGGCAACCTCTCACTGCAGTCTGCCCCCCCCGGTGCAGCAAGAGATGAATCAATGCCCCCCCCATCCCAAAGGGGCCAATCATACTAATTAAACTGGACTGGTCTCATTAGCGTAAAAGTAAACAGCCTTAATTCTGTGTGTTTTAAGAGATCGCGGGGGGCGGAGGGGGTTGGGGGGGGGAGTGAGTTTCGGGGGGTGAGGTGGAGGGGAAGGGGGTGCAGCTGAGTGATGAAGGGAGATCATTTAAGTGTCATTTAGATGAGTGAAAATATGTTTGTACATTTGCATTGAGCGCAGCCCCCCCCCCCCCCCCCACACACACACACGCACACACACACACACACACACGCACGAGGCGTCTTCCTGTTGGCCATGATGGTGGTAATGGACGCAAACATCATCCTGCGAACGTGATTCTGCCGCGTCATTATATCGGCTCCGTGCAGCCGCCGCTCCAGATGGCGAGGGGGAGTAAGGGGGGGGGGGCGCCCAAAAATAGGACCTGATTTACCCCCGGCGCCTGGTGGTGGTGGTGGGGGGGGCGTGCACACACACACACATGCACACGCACATGTAGAGGCCCGGCGTCTGCCTGGCATGCAGCCAAACAGGAAGTGGAACCCACACACAGCGGGCTGGTCCCGAGGCTCCGCCCCCTATGCTTATCTTCCACGCAGAGGTCTCACACCCAGCAGCATGGAGTGTGTGTGTGGGGTGCACGTGAATGAGTGACCCAGTATGTGAGCAGGATGAATGCATCCATACGGGTAAACACACACACACACACAGGGAAATCAAGGCTGTGCTTGGGACTCCTTGTGTGTGTGTGTGTGTGTGTGTGTGTGTGGACTAAGACACATTTGTACACGGGGGGTGAATGATGTCATCACTGGGAGGGGGGGGTGACACACACCATCAACCTGCGATTGCACACACAAGAACACACACTCACACACACACTGTGGTCTCTGGTTATTGAGAATCTGTGTGTCTGTCTTATGTGTGTGTGTGTGTTGCTGTGTGGACTGAGAGTGTGTGATGACATCATGCCGTTGTGATGCCCCCCCCCATCCAGCTCCATTTACCCCCCACCCCCACCCCCCGGTGTAAGTGTGTGTGAGTCAGAGTGGCATGGGGGGGGGCATCTGCTTCCTGTGTGAGGGGGCGGGGCTTAGTGGGGGGTCAAAAGAACAGTCTGCTGTGACGCATGTTCCACCAGTAGAACTGTTCTGTGTGTGTGTGTGGGGGTACAGGTGACATACAGCTGTGGGGGTTACCGTGGCGACGTGTATGCACATATTGGGGGGGGGGGGGGGGTTCAGAGCTTCAGACCTCCTGGCCCCAGGACTCCTCGTAGCCTAGCATGTCGCTAACCTGGATAATGGATCTCCTCGGCCCCCCCAGGACTGGACTTCCTGTTTGGAGGCCCTGACATCTGGAGGTCAGATGACCAGATTCCACTTCACGTGCACAATCCCGTTCACGTGCTTGACACAGATATTAATTACACCCCCCCCCCCCTTCCAGACAAGCGACCACTCACGCCCATGCAGAACCTCACCATGGAGAACATGGTTCTCTGACGGACTCTGAGAAGAACAGGTCCCTCTTTGAACCCTCACATCCTCACACACACATAGCCAGAGGTCCATATCTACAGATACCCCAGGTAACATCTCGCTGAACATCTCGCTTATCTCAAAATAAGAGCACCAATGGGCCGGAGGAGAACCGGAGAACCACAGAAGAACTGGAAGCTGATAAGGAACCTCTCTGGTCACATGACAGGAAATGGTTGAGGACCTGTCAATCATCTAGATGACCATCATGGAGATGTTACGAGAAGATTTCGATTGACCTTGATTGACAGCTGACCTGGCCGGGCCAGCTGTCAATCATCCAGTCAGGAGAACATGGAAGGAACCCGGGTTGGAGAACATGGCAGGAGAAGATGGAAGTATTGCAAGGCATGAGCCCCGGCAGGAGAACATGGAGAAGCCAGAGAGAACCTTGGTTCAGCACCTCCTCTGGAGAAAGTCCCCCCCCCAGGAGACCCTCTAATCTCCTCTGAGGGTCTGGGCCGTCTTCTCAGCGCCGCAAACATTAGAGATCATTGACGGTGGCGTTTCTAGTCAGAATCAGAGTGTGTGTATGTGTGTATGTGTGTGTGTGTGTGTGTGTGTGTGTGTGTGTGTCTTCAAACGGGCTCTGGAGTAATTTGCAGGGATCTTCATCATGTGCGCGCCGGGAGATCACTGGTCCACACTTGAAGGACACTTTCAAGCCCAGCGTTCCTTGAAGGTTCCTGTGGAACGGAGAAGGTCCAGCACAGGAACCTCAAAGGAACCTTTGGGTCCGAGTCGCCTCTTTAGAGCCCGACCACGTCGGAAATCAGATCATTCCGGTGTGTGTGTGTGTGTGTGTGTGTGTGTGTGTGTGAGATTTCTTGGTCTCTGTGCTTTGCATTATTTGGTGTCACACAGGAGATCTGGTGCTGGGCGGAGACATGATGCTGTCTGGTTCCTTTGGATGCCGAGGCAGATGGGTTCTGGTCCACTCCAGGTCCTGTTCCAGGTTCTGGTCTGCTCTGGGTTCCATCATGTTCCAGTTTTTGTTCCACTCCAAGTGCCGTTCCAAGTCTCGTCCATTCCAGGTTCGGTTCCACTCCAGGTTCCATCCCGCTCCGGGTTCTCGTCCACTCCAGGTTCTGATCTGCACTACGTTCCATTTCGGGTTCTGTCCTGCTCTGAGTTCTGTTCCAGATTCTGTTTTGGGTTCTTGTCCACTGGAGGTTAAATCCTGTTTCAGGTTCTGGTCCACTCCAGGTTTGGGTCTGCTCCGGGTTCCCCTGCAGTGTAGGGTCATCAGGTAGTTCTGTCTGGACCCGGGTCTGGGCTTCTCTGGTTCTGGAGCCCCTTCAAGTCTTCCGGACGGGAGGACCCCGTCTCAGCGTTCCACCGCTGACTGACTTTGGCTTCAAGTCCTTGAATGAGGCGTGAAATGGAGGAGATGCCCCTCCTCGCTCCCCCTTCCTGCTCCCCCTTCCTCCCCCTCCATTTAAACCCTCATTAAGTGTCTCCCTGCCTGATTCCACACCTTCGGCGCAGAAATGCACTCATTTCCTGCTTTAAGTAAAGTAAACAGTGAAAGAAGAGCACAAAGTAAAGAGGCGTATCCATGGAGACACACACACAGACACACACACACAAAATTTTCCCGCTTCTCCGTCCCTGAAGATGAGATTTGCATACATCGGACCACCAGCCCATTTCCCTGCTTTGGTCACGGCAACGCTCAGAATCACCGGACCGCCGTGACCACTGTGTGTGTGTGTGTGTGTGTGAGTGTGTGTGTGTGTGTGTGCGTGTGTGGAGACTCACCGGGGAACTGGTAGCTGTAGCTTGGCGCGAATCCAGTGTATCCTCGGCCGTAGGTCGCCACGATGTTTGGGTAACCTTTAACACACACACATACACAAACACACGGGTGAGGTCAGAGGTCATGTGATGCATGAGCCTCATGAGGCTCTTACAAAATAAAAGCGTGGAAAAGTCAGTGGAGTTTTATTTTGAAGGTCAGTGTGAAGCATTTCCTTCCCTGTGTGTGTGTGTGTGTGTGTGTGTGTGTATGTATCAGTGAGTGTGTGTGAGTGCACCAGCTGGTATCAGCAGCCTGACCTTGGTCATAAATATCTAATCAGTGTTTTCTGTCCATGAAAAGGATCCATTTATTTCTGACCCGATGGGAAAACTGCCCCCCCTGCACCCTCCTGCCCCCCCAGACAAAGGAAAAGCACCTCAGATGGCATGTGTGTGTGTGTGTGTGTGTGTGTGTCCGGGGGGGGGGGGGGTCTTAGCTGGGGATGAAGCCCATGGTCTTCATCAGCAGCTGATGATGGGAATCATCAGCAGGAAGTTACAGATGGATGGTCGCGCCCCCCCCCCCCCACTGTCAGCATGCTACGCTGTGATTGGCCGGCAGACGACACAGAGCCGGGTGGCAACGGCACGACTGCTGGTTTCAAAAGAACAGCCCCGATTGGCCAGAGGGCGGACCAGAGGAGAACGAACCTCCCCAGCAGTACCACCCCAGGGGGTATTTACCCAATGCTAACTAGCCTAGCACAGGAAAGAGCCTCTATCCCCAAACCCCCTCCTAATGCCCCCCCCCCTTCAACACCCCCAGCAAGACATGTGTGTCCCCTTCATTACCTGTGGGGGGGCAGTGGGGGGTCCTTAATGTGACATGACAGCAGTTTTCCCCTTCATTTAGCCTGCTAATGTGCTACTCCGGGGGGCAGGAATAGAGCGGCCAATCAGGGGGCAGAGCCCACCTGAAGGGGAGGGGCTTCTTAAATGCACCCCTCACAGGATAGAAACAACACACACACACACCTGCACTGTGCTTCATATTAGCTTCCTGGTGTTCCAGAAACTACCACAATAAAAGCTCTGACAGGAAGTCAGTGGATGTAACAGGAAGTCAACTGTGCAACAGGAAGTCAGTGGACAGACAGGATGTCAGTTTAAGGAACAGGAAGACGGTGGAATTTTTTTTTTTTTTAATTGAACGTAAATAGTATAAACAGATATACATACGTACAAACAAATATGGCGAGGAAGAATCGAACGTCAATGAATCAAACGGGGATGAAGAAAAAAAGGACATAAGGACATTCATACTGTATGTAATCACTTAACTGTAAAAGTTAACAGTATTAAAGGTTTGTGAGAAACGTTTAATGCTAGGAGAAAAAGAAAATAAAGGAAAACAGATAAATAAATAAATAGGTAAATAAAAAAAAAATAAAAAAAGTAAATTGCAAGGGGAATATAATTTGTATTTAACTTGGTGGTTCACATGGAATCTTAGACATCAAACTGTATATTTTTTGGTTTTTGGATTTTTCCATAAGTTTGAAGGATTTTTTTGTATAATTCAACATCGTTTATGAAGAACGTAAAATCTGGAGAACACTTTTGCATTCTGTTTTTGGGAAGGAGAATAATGTGAAGTCAGTTACATAGCAGGAAGTTGGCTGATGTGACAGGAAGTAAATCACTGCGGGGATAGGTAGTGTGTGTGTCGTGGCAACGTGAACCCGTGCAAATATTCTCCTTTCACAAGAAGCTCTAGGAGCCTCTCAAAATAAAAGCACAGGCTCTCCACACATTTTAACAGCTTCTGAGGCTGCACAGAAGACGAAGAGCATCAAACGCTTCGCTTTCCCTTCACGGTCACGTGACCTGCCTGTCACTCCTGTGTGTGTGTGTATATGTATTAGCATGTGTGTGTGTGTGTGTGTGTGTGTGTTTGTTACTCACTCAGCATGCCCATCCCCAGCATGAAGGCATCCATGGTGTAGGGCAGACCCCGGGCCCGGCCTCGTGTGCCTGGCGGGAACATCACCTCCTTGGGCTGGGCCTTCTTGCATTCTACCTACACACACACACACACACACACACACACACACAGACACACACACACACACGCAGAGGCAAACCATTAGACTGTGCAGGCGGACAGGTCTGACAGCTCGTTCTTCAAGGTTCCTTCCCTCTTTGACATGGCGGCGTGGTCTCCAAGGGGAACCCTGGAACATTCTGGCGGTTCTGGCGGAGAAGAACGTGCCCCCCCCCCCCCTCGAGTGTGTGTGTGTGTGTGTGTGTGTGTGTGTGTGAGGGGGGGGCAGATTGCTATGGACTCCTGGTCTCGGTGTTGGATTTTGTTTTTGCAGCTACGGCGAACGATTTCAGGCCTTGTTATTTCATTGCAAAGGCTTTCCCTTTGGGGCGGGCGGGGGGGGGGGTCAGGGTCTGAGTCAGCAGGTAACCCCCCCCCCCCCCCCCAAGCAGGATGGCTGGTTGCCGTTAGCAACCCTTTGATCTGAAGCCCACACATCCCTCAGCTCTGCCTCCGGCGAGGAGAGCCGAGCGTCACCGGACGACCAAACGCCTCCTTTACATCTTAAATCCCGAGGGGGGGGAGGGGGGGGGGGTCGTCACGGAAACCACGCATCGTCGCCACGGCGCCGTTTGATCGCCACTCTAAGCCCCACCCCCTCCTCAAAGACCCCCCCCCCTTTCAGACCGCGTGGGGGGGGGTCGCGGCCACCACTCAGATGATGCAGGTGTTTGATATTCAGAAAAGGAGGCTCCTCGTCAGCGCTTCAAAACAGCGTTTGTGTGTGTGTGTGTGGTGTGTGTGTGTGTGTGTGTGTGTGTGTGTGTGGGTGTTCACCTGCTTCAAACACACCGGGGAGGAGGGGGGGTTATCAAAAGTGAAATAAGTCAAAGGAGGAGGAAGGAGGACGGGGATCCAAGTTTTCAAGATTCTCCTCAGGGAGGTTTGGAGGCAGGAAGTGGCGAGGGGCGTGCGAGGGGGCGGAGCTTCTGGACGACCGGGTGTGTGGTTCCACTCCAGAACTTCCCCCTTGGATGAGACGTTCTAAACGCTCTCATAAGAGTCCAACCAGGAGGGGAATCTAGATGCCATATTTGTAGTTTCGCTGATCAACCACTTGGGACACCAGCGCAACACTCCACGGAACAACTAATGGAAGTGGAGGAGGAAGTGACATCACAGGTCACAGAGGTCACGCTGGCTACCGAGACCCGGCCACCAGAGGAGAACCTCAGTGTTCTTCATCATTTCTGGAAATGATCTGGCCCAGTGAACCCTGATGTTCTCCAGGGAGGAACATTAGGTTGTTCTTCATTAAACAGGAACATCTGGAGGACCTTCGGCTCCAGGCGGAGGCTCCTGATTGGATGGTTTGACAAGCTGAGGCAGAGATCCGATGACGTTCTTCATGTGTTGATTATCTGGAGGGAGCAAACGATGAAGCCAAGACTAGTCAGCTTCTGCTAGCCCAGATGCTAGCTCCGTCAGCAACTACGGCACTTCACCTGCTGATGGAACCAGGACTGAACCACGGGACCTTCACGAAGAGTTCCATCAAAGTGGCACAAAGGTTTCTGGAACCATGACAACGGCTGTGTGGTCACCACTCCTGGGTGGAGGGGGTTCTATGGCCTCCACCTGAAGAGGGCGCTAACTGGCCAAGGTCTTCTGGCTCCGCTTGCACCAATGGACTGGCTTCTGAAAGACAACTTCTTCTCCACGAGTGGAACCTTCCATGATGGAGGTTCGCAGCAGGTGGAGGGTCATGACCACAAGAGGCAGCTGGTGTTCAGGGACACGTTCCATCAGGCTGGGAGAAATCTAGACGACTTTTATGAGCGGTAGCGGGAACGCCGAGGTCTTCGGATGGTTCTCCACAGGTGACTGATGTTCCCGCTGCCATTTCCTTCTCTTGTTTCCATGGAGCGAGGTTCTAAAACAGCCGTCACAAAGACCCGACGATCTGACCGGCGGTTTGAAACGACGGCACTTAAAACGTTTTCCTCTCGGCCGCGGATGAACGGTCAATAAAAAACATCAGGCGGACGGCGGGGGGGGGGGGTGAGGTTGGGGGGGGGGTAACGGCGGGACGTTCTCCGCCTTGTGATGGTTCCACATCCCGGTGGAACCAAATGGAGCCGGAGACACAATCTGACGGGGTCATTAGGTCCGGTGATTGTTCTGCGCTGGGTTCCGCGGGGCAGCCAAAGAGAAGGCGGGGTCATTCTGAGGCCCGGGCATTGCTGCCCCCCCTCCCCTTGGGGGCGTCGGGACAATTCCCCCGTCACGCCTGCTGTCCTCCACCCTCAAAGTGACAATGAATGCATGGCGGGCTACCGGTTGGGTCTTGACACAGCCCTGTTCTCCTGACTGAGAACTGCACCCCCCCACCACCAGTCCCCGGGGGTCGAACGGGGTAGTCCAGAACCCGTAGGGGGGATTGGGTGGAGGCGGGTGGGGGCGTCAAAAGGTACATGAGGAGAGGAGGTGCCTTGTAGCACCAGGATGTGTTAGGCTACCAGGTACTGGAGATCCAGGGGGAGGTCCTGGGTGGGTGTTGAACCTTGGTGTGCCATGGGAGGGCATGGGGGAACTGGGCACCAAAAGGGTACATGATAAGAGGAGGTGCCTTGTAGCACCAGGATGTGTTAGGCTACCAGGTACTGGAGATCCAGTGGGAGGTCCTTGGTGGGTGTTGAACCTTAGTGATGCCATGGGAGGGCATGGGGGCACTGGGCACCCCCACCCGTGCATCCACCCCACCACCACCTCCACCCTCCCCAGGTAGGTGGATTCCTGTCCGCCAGCATCAATTATTCAGAGGCCGTCTTAGATAACAGGATGGATGGCTTCTATTTCTGTGCGCTTCTTCATAAAGAACCAGACAGGAGGACATTTTTTACTGCCCCCCCCTCGCCGAGGCAAAGTCCCCCGCCATCTCTGATTAATGCACCCCCTCCGCCCACCCTGATGTTCCCACATGTCAGCGCTTTGTAGATGTGAGGGACGGGTCTAATTCCAGGAACATCTATCTGGGGTGTTCTAAAGATGGCAGCAGAAACGACCAGCTGTGGTTCGCAACGCTGTCCTCCGTCATGGAAGAACCCCTGCAGGACGGGTGGAGGGGTTGTTCTTAGAGGTGTCACCAAAGAGACCAGCAAATTGCAGCCAGAGTTTTTGGGACCCTCTCGTATGCTCTCTTCCTGGCCTCCTCCGTGGAACCTCAGGACGCCTATCTTTCCCTGGAATCATCTCTGAGGCCCTCTGGCCGACGGCCACCTGGAGATTCCTCCTGGTGGATGGAACCCATGGGTGGAAACCGTTAGATCGTAGATGGAGAACAGATTCTCCAGGGCGGTGAAGGTTCCCTGAAGGGATGATGATGGTAGCGAGATCAGATATGGATAATGATCTTCACATTGGTTCCGTCTGCAGGAAACACTTGGAACCCAACAAAATGTTCCTTAATATTCTACAGGTTCTAGAGAGTTCCACAGACCAAACATCTGATTATCCTTTGACCTCCAGCTTAGGTCCCTCCAGATATCCTGAGACAGAACTACAGCCGAGACAAGGAGTGTGTGTGTGTGTGTGTGTGTGTGTGTGTGTGTGTGTGTGTGTGTGTGTGTGTGTGTGTGTGTGCGCGCGCGCGCGCGGGGGGGGTGTCATATGGTCCTCATGAGGGGAGCAGCTTATCCATCAAGCGCTTCTAATAAAGTGGAAGAACAACATCAGAACATCAGAACATCTGCCGGAACCCAAACACAGAACATTATCGGGGGGGTACAGATAGATACATAGATACATCTGCGGGTTCTCCTGATGTTCTCCTGATGTTCTCCTGATGTTCTCCCCCTGCCTGTCTAGATTTTGCTAAAGGAGGAGGAAATTAAATTCACTAGATCTTAGAATTTGATCTCTGAACATTGCAGAATCATCAACGGACTGGAACCAGAACAAGAACTTCAACCACCGAGAGAACCCGGGGAACACATGGAGAACACATGGAGTCATGTGACTGAAAAGGTTCCGGTTAGGTTCTCCTCCTGGTTCCGGTCCGGATCCTCAGAAAATGTGACCCGGGCGTCTCCCCTGGTGAAGGAGGTTCTACTACGCTGGGTCCGTCAGACATCCTGACGCTCTGCTAGCTCTGAGGGGGGAGACAGGAATTCCCTGCAGTCCTACAGAACCGCTGAGATGATGCAGGAGTAGGAGGGCGTGCACTCCTAGTGGCTGAAACGTGGAGCTGCAAGCCCTGTTTTCCGAGACCAGAACCTCATCCTCAAACCAGAACCTCCACCTGGAGGTGTCAGTGGAGGGTCCCGTGTAACGCCCCCCCTTTTTTTTTTTTTTTCAAAACGGCTGTGTCCAATCCGTGGACGTGTTCTTCTAGAACTGATCTTTTCTGTCCCAGAACATTTAGAACTTAGATCAACTGGTTGAAGCTGGATTTCTGGGGAAGGGAGGTTGTAAGGTTCTAGGGTTCTAAGGGTCTCAGGTCCTCCTGATGGAGATGGACTCCAGGTGAGTGGAAGGGTTCTGGTTCCACGCTCCGTCTGGATTGGAGTGGAGGGTGATGGAGGTGATGGAACCCAAACACCTTCTCCACCTCCATCTCCACTTCCACCATGGAGTCCATGGAAGGTGTTAATCCTCAACTAATGAACTCGGCCGCCACATCCCTGGACATCTCCATCTGTGTGTGTGTGTGTTTGGAATTCACGCTTCACACACTCTCATACACACACACACACACACACATAAACACACTCCCCACATGTCCCTCAGCCTGACAGCCGCAACTCAAGTCACACACAATTTCACGGTTTGTGGGCTGAACACACTGCCGCTCCCCATCCCATCGCACGTGAACACACACACACACACACACACACAGAGCTATTAATACTGGAGGAAAGAAGAAATCAAATATTAATCCTGGGACGCCCACCTGGAATGCAGGAGAACGTGGACTTACCATTTTATTATTGATTTCATGAAAATGAATTTCGCAGACTTTCTCCACGATGTCCTCGCTCTCGAAAGTTATGAAACCGAAACCTGGGGGGGGGGAGAGGGGGGGTGGGGGGTCAGGAGGAGAGAAAAAAGAGGGGTGTTAGCAGATCGACCAAAACGTGAAGAAAAGAAAGAACAAACAAGGTGGTTTATGGTGATGAAGCCGGGTTGCGGGGGGGGGGGAGCTTTGTCCTCCTCTAAAAGGCAGGGCTATGATGGAATGGACCTCATTGTGAAGACCACCACCTCCACCTCCACCTTCTCCACCTCCTCCTCCTCAAAGAGGCACAAAGGAGGCTTTAATGAGAACGGCAGAACTCAGGTTCTGCGTCGGGCTTTCATTAAAAGCGGTCCGTGTTCCCCCGCTGTCCAACAAGCAAACGTTCTCACGTTCTTTGGGGGTGGAGGTGGGGTCTGAAAGGAACCCCTCCTCCATCACCCCGACACCCCCACCCTCGACCTGAAAGCTTGAAAGGGAAGTGATCTTCTATTACCGCTGAAAAGAGACCCGAGGAAGAAGGGAAACAGTTAGTGAATGGGGGGATGACACCAGCACACACACACACATATATATACACACATGCGCTTACACACACACACACACACACACACACACACATGCGTACAAAAAGCCATTGTTGAGAAACGAGTCAGGGTGCGACTGATACTGGGGACTGGAGGCGGGGCTTAATCCTGATGGGTCAGCTGTCAATCACCCAACCATTCACCCTATCATTAAGTCTTCAGTGAGGAGAACATGTGGAGAACCTGGAACCTTCATGCCGAGAGGAGACCGTTCCCATCTCTGACCGCGGGGTTCACTTCCTGTCTGCTCTGCCTCCCACACACACACACATACACACACACACTCACAGCAGGATTGCTCACAGATTAGCAGATTAGCACGTAGCAGGAGAAAATGGGGGTAGGTAGGTGGAGATCCTGCTGGTGGAGATCATGATGGTGGAGGTCCATCCAAAGTTCCTCCAAACCAGCTACCTTGAGGACCAGTGAACACACCCACCAGTGGGTGGCGCTGTTGCTCCAGAGCAGCATCACCATGGTAACCCCCCCCCCGATAGACAACAACCATGGGCATGGACTGGTGTTTACAGCGACGTCACCAGGTCTTCATCTCCTCCGTCACGCACCATCCTCACAGAGGTATGTGTGCCGATTAAACAGTGACAACGTCTGATCTAATGAGATCTTATGAGACAGAACATCACCATCCACGGAGACCACACTCAGCCGGGGGTGGGATGGGGTGGGGTGGTGGGGGGCAGCGCCCATCTTGAAGGAGCACTTCTGACAAGCCACAAATCAAGCACCAGGAGTGATTGTTGCTCTTCATCCTCCAACAATCACACTGAAGTTTCCTCCACCTCCTCACACGGGGACCTCCTGCAGGCCATGACCTCCTGTCAGTGTCTTCAGACGTGAGGAGCGAGGAGGTGTGGACGTGCCCCTGATGAGGAGCGGAGGTGTTAGAAGGTGCGGTGGAAGCGCCCACCCCCCTCGGGCCGTAAGCTCACACCTATTAGTGAGAAGGTACCGTTAGCAAGACGTAACTCGGGTTTGTTTTTCTGTTCTTAAAGACGCAGCGACAGCAACCACAGGAGGGCCTGTAACCACAGTGGAGGAGCTCCAACGACAGTGGAGGAGCTCCAACGGCAGCCTGAACGTCTGAGATCCCCGAGAGTTGAATGACACAGAAAAAGGTTCTTGGACGTCTGGCTGGATGGACAGAGCTTCAGGGACCTTCTCAGAAAAAGGCATCTACGGCGTAGAACGTCCAGAGAATCAGACCTGGAGAGCCCATGCATGAAACTGTCTCCTCGCAAGCGCTCCAGCTTGAACACGTTCAAGAAGCGCCCTGGAGGTCCCTGGAGTTCCACGGATGTTTGGAAAGTCAGTTGTGTCAGAACAAAAGAGCCGGAGAACCAACCTGACGTTCCAAAGAGGGTGAAAGAAGCATCTGAAACACCAGCAGATATAATTTCTAGAAGGTTCTGAGTCATTCGGAACATACACATAACACACACACACACACCTGGACATTATCCAAAATGATCAAGCATACATATCAGCTCCACAAATGGAACTGATATAAGGCCAGGTGGGTGGTGGTGTAGGGTTGGGATGGAGGTGGAGGTGTGGGGTGGAAAAGGAAGTGTGGAGTGGGTGGGGTGGAAGTGGAGATGGAGGTGTGGAGTGGGTGGAGTGGGGTTGGAGATGTGGATTGGAGATGGAAGCATGGGATAGGTGGGGGTGGAGGTGCAGGTGTGGGTGAAGGGGGGCAGGAAGACAGAGCGGAGGCCGCGGGCGGTGCAGATTCTTTAATCTCCAGCGTGAACACCACCTGATGCTTCTGAACAGATAAACCCCACCAAGATGGAATGAACCCCTGGGGGTCAGAGGAGAACACCGGACCTTCTCAGGTTCCCGGGAACCTGCTCACTGCGATTGGACTGTGGGAGCAAAACGGAGAAGCTGGAGACGTGGAGGTGGAGATGAAAAAGCATTGGACGACAAGACTGCAGAGACCGGTGGAGATGATGTCGCTGTCTTATCATCTGTTGCGAGACGTGACTCCACGTGGCAGATAGGTTGCCCTCGAGCAAGGCAGTGACCTCACATTGGTCACATGACCCGGAAACAGGAAGTGGATCCAAGTAAGACTACCAGTCTGGCGCCGCACTCCGCCCCAAGGGATGGATCGGGGGGGTCAGGAGGGCGGAGACAGCGCGGCGCCATCCACAAATCAGGAGCACACACACACACACACAAACACACACACACTGCCACTGCAGCCATGACATCACAGGCTCATCAAAGGCGGCGCGATGATGTCATCCTGATACCGCCGACCCCTGTCATCACACACACACACACACACACACACACACACACAGCGCTTGTTTTAATTGCTCACTTGTCTGGTGGCGCCGCCTGCATCAGGCGCTTTGCAGCGGCCATCATCGCTGTTGGACACGTGGTCTACAGAGGAACACCTGTGGAAGGTCACAGCCGTCTGCAGGTGGCTAGGCTAACGAGGCTAATGGTCCACATTAGACCTGAACCAACACACTTGAGCCGGCAAGGCTAGCACCCCTAGTGGTCAGGCGGTGGTACTACACCTACTGGGAGTGGGTCATCAGAACCTTCTGTTTCCTGGTCGGAGAACATCAGGGTTCTGCTTCCCATCCTATCTTGGACAACCGGCATCTCCCACCTGGAGAACCAGGCGAGACTCCTCTGGACATCAAGCTAAGCAAAGGGGTTCCTCCAGCCAGAACCCTTTTGAGTTTCTCCTGCTCTGGTTCTCCTTGGTTCGGTGAATTGTACTGACCAATCGGAAGACTGACAGCTGACCCGTCCATGTTAAGCCATGGGTGACATCGGCGATTGGCTCCGCCCCCCACATGAATCAAATTGGAGGAGATGATGTAATGGGAGATACTCGGCCAATGAGGTCCACGGAGGCGTTGGAAGATGGATGGCGGTGGAGGAGGAGGAGGACAAGGACCACTGAACCCCAAACCCCTGGATGATGTGTCTCTACGATCCGTGAGCT
>NC_141298.1:12337500-12377500 GCF_037954325.1 Fistularia commersonii | reverse complement strand
GGCGGCGGCCGATGTTTTTAATGGTGTGCAGTTTTGTCTCTCGGTGGCGAGATAACCACGGGCGACCAGATTAAAACCCCGGCTTTCTTCAACAACCCCCACCTCGCCATGAGGCGGGGCATCTGATTAAGGCCCGGTGAAGAGCGATGGACGGCGGAGCGGAGCTGCGGCATTCGGCCGAGTGGCGCCGGCTGATAACGAGGCCACGGTGCGATTGGGTCCGTAAATCTGAGGACCGACGACTCTGCAGTTCCACGACTGGAGTTGAAAACGCAGATGTGTTTAATGTCAGCAGAACATTAGCGGAAAGTTAGCGGAACATTAGCAGAACGTTAGCGGAACTCGGGTCCAGACATGATGGGTCAGCTTTGCACCTTCTAGATGTTCCTGGAGAACACCAACAGAATCAGGAGAGTTGAGCCGCTCCTTTCGCGGCGGCTGCTTCCATGGACGCAGTCACAGACGCCATATTTGTAGTCCTTCTGCTTCGCCACATGAACACCTGACTCCATCACACGCTACACTCATTCTTCTCTACAACCCCCCTTCAGTTTCACACCTCGGACAAAATAAGTCCTCCTCAATCAGCTTTATGTTCGCACGCCAACACCAGTAAGTCATCCCTTCATCCACAGAGACATAGATGCCATACCGCCATCACACGACATTCATGCTAATCGCTGCATGCTAATTGCAACACTCAAGCTGATCGTTGCTCAACATTCATGCTGATCGCTGCACCACATTCATGCTAATCATTGTACCACATGCATGCTAACTGCTGAGTGACGTTCATTCTAATCCTTGCGAGATATTCACGCAACAAATAAAGGGCTAATCCTTGAAGGACATTCATGCTAATCGTTATGCAACATTCACGCTAATCGTTGCATGACATCCATGCCAACAGCGGCGTAACATTTGAGCTAATCGCGGCACGCTAATGGCCGGAGGAGGGAAAAAGTCTCCATCAGGTGAGAAACTTCTTTTTCCTACTTTTTGAAACCCGCCCCTGAAGTGGCGGCCCCCTCGGCCCGACGCCCCCCCTTCCCGCCTCCTGCCCGGACAAAGGGGAAGCATTAGCGGCCCTGGCTGCCGGCGGCGCCGCTCCATTTGGTAAACAGCCTGTGTCCTCCAGAGGTAATCAGGGGGGATTTTTTTTTTTCTTTTTTTGGGGGGGGGGGGGTCCGCTGGCCTGATCTCTAATTGCCACGAGCTGAGGCCTTGCAGAGAGGGGGGGGGGGGGGCTCTTCCCGCTCCCCCCATTTCTTCCCCTGCCCCCCCCATGCAGTCAATGAGCCAGCAATCACTGCACCGGCGCCCTGCTCGCTCGGCCATGTTCAATCCCCTGATGAGACGCCGAGCTGACGTCAACCGCCCGGGGTTTTTTTTTTCAGGGCGCAACAGTTAACCTGCCCCCCCTCCCCTCGGCGCCCCCCCCCCCCTTCCCAGGTGACCGGCCTCACGCCGTCTTTGTGTAAAATAATGAACGTAATTCGCCGAAGAGATGAAAGATAATGAGGCTAATTATTTTTTCTTCTTCTCGCCCAGTGAGGCGAGAGAGGCAGATTTATGTCAAATACTTTGGTTCATAATGGCGTGCACACACACACACACATACACACACACACACGCACTGATTTGTTCAAAACTATGGTTTGAGTTGTTTGCAGACAAGCTGTCAGTTAACAACAGGGGAGCCAACCGTGGTTGAGCCCGAGATGGGAGGGGGCGGGGCTTGACCCTGTCAATCAGACCCAAAGGTTTTCCCATTGGTCGGTTTGATTTGGATGTTCTTTGACGGTTGGCCGGTGTTTGGCGCTCTCCATCCACACACATTTTCCTAAAGTGACGTCATCCATCCATCCATCCATCCATCCATTCATTCATTCATTCATTCATTCTCTACAAGGTCAAACTGCTGTCAGGGTAATGGGGGCCTAGCCAATCACAGCTGAGCCTGGAGCGAGAGGGGCGGGGTTTTACCTGGACAGGCCAGCTGTCAATCATCCATCTGTTCACCCTCTCATTCACATCTGTAGACGATTTAGAGCCTTCGGTGAACCAATGACTGTTTCTGGACTGAAGACGGAGAACCTGGAGAACCCAGGCAGACCCCCCCCCCCCCCCCAAAAAAAAAGATGATTGACAGCAGCCTGGCTCCGCCCCTATCATGACCTCCCAAGCCCCCCTGAGCTTCAGACGGGGGTTCAATCAGCGTTGGGCAAAGTTCTCACCATACGTGAGCAAGAAAGTCCACTTCAGGGGTCAGGACTAGGAGGTCCAAGATTGTGATTGACGCGGTTCTATCCGTGGTTCTCCTGAATGGGTTTTCCTGGAGTCACTGGTCTTTGGTCTTCAGTCATTGGTATCAAAGAACCTCCAAAAAAATCAACCAATGGTGGAACCAAGAACCTTGCTCTGGTTCTGGTTGTAGACCTGAACCCCTCCCAGACTGACAGGTGACACCCCCCCCCCCCCCTCGAGGTTCTGCTGTCCTGGAGGTGGAGCAGGACCCCGGTTCTGCACCCTCATGACCTGAAGAGGGTTCTAGCAGGAGGAGAACCGCAGAACAATGGCTGCCCTCCGGCTTCGCCCTTCCAGAGCGAGGCGGAAGAGACACAATGGAGGCCCACCGGGGGGGGGGGGGGCTTTCAGGGAGGCATGGGGGGGTCTTCGGGTGTGTGTGTGGGGGGGTTCTTTGGAGACTTCAATTTCCAACACAATTGTCCACATTCTGCTCGTCTAAATGCCAAGGAGAGCGAGCGCACCAGCCTTTGTGAGGGGCTTTGGGGGGGGCTGAAATAGAACCAGCGGAAGCGAAAAGAAGGAGAAGAAGAAGAAAAGATGAACCAAAGACAGAAAGGAAGACGGATAAAAGGCTGGAGTTAGATGGGACACACACACACACACACACACACACACACACACACACACACACTGTCCAGCCTCCATCAGGCGTCACTCATTGTGAACTTGAATGGAAGCTGTAGAACACCTGGAAGTTCTGACAGGGTTCCCCCCTCGAACACCGATAGGGTTCTATGTTCCCGGTTAGAACATATAATATCTTTTATGTTCCACCTAGAACACATATGTTCTACATTTCCCCTTAGAACATGTTCTATGTTTCCACTTAGCCTCCTGAGGCTTAGTGGCCACATACGTTCTAGCTCTTGGGTCCACAAGAATGAAAAACTGTGGAAATGTGTGTGTTTTGGACACATTTGCGGGCAAATCAATGTTTTATATTTTGTTTCAATAGTTTTAACTGTCCAAAAGGGGCAAACATGTAATTTTAACATGTTGTTTTTACGCTACGATATTCAAAACATGTTCAAAAATGTGTGTGTTTGTGTTATCAATACATACAAAAGCAGTCAGGGGAAAAACTGCTGTGTTCAAGTTGGAAATAAAGAGTTTTTCATTCTGTCACACAAAGGTGACTTAATTGTGTTTTATGGAGGTTCGGAACAAGAGTCCACATATGCGGACATCATTTTTCTCTAAAAGTACATCATATCAAAAGATGATGCTAAGTTTTTCTTCTAATTAGGTTCCAATAAGCCCAAAAAGAAATAAAAAATGCATATAAAAAAAAAAACAGCTTGGGCCTTAGGAGGCTAAAGCTGCAGGTCTGGGTCTCCTCCTGTTTCCAGGATGTTCTTGGGTTCCAGGATCAGGAGTTCCAGTGATATCAGCCCGTCCTGCTCCTCCCCCGGTGAAGGCTAACCTGCTTCCCTGGGGCAAAAACACCCCCCAAATACCCCCCCGACCCCCCCCTGGACAGGTCTGCGCACCTTCATGGAGGGCTGGGGGTGATGGGGGTGGGCTGGGGTGGGCTGGGGTAGTTCAGGGGGGCAGTGGGTTTCTGTCACTGCAGATTAAAATCCCCTCAAAGCCAGAGATCAATTCCACTGCAGTTCACACGTTCCACACTTGGAGAACCTTCTCACTCAAGAGTTCTCCGGAAGGGGGTTTTATGTGTGTGTGTGTGTGAAGGGGGGGGGGGGGGTGTCTGCAGGCCTCACTGAACACTGATCCCTCAGTCCAAGTAGAATTTAAAGACATGGGGGGAGCCGGGGGAGGCAAAAGTGGGGGTCGGGGTCGGGGTGGGGGGCAGGATTGAAACGGCGCCCCCTGGTTGTCAGGGGTTGTGGAGAACCCGCCTTTGGGAAGTCCTCTGTCCGCGAGACCCCCCTCCCGTCCTGACACCCCCCTCGATAAGCACGGCGATGAGAGAGCGATAAAGCAGGAGCCTCTCCGGGGCCTTATCTGATCCCGTTATCTGACTGCACAGCAACCACAGCTTTACACACACACACACACACACACACACACACACAGGAACATTCTAAACACTTTAGCGGCTTATCGATCACCTGGACACGCTCCCATTGTCCAACAGATGGGACAGCTAATATCACCTGAAATGGAACCGTCGTGTGTCACCTCGGCGGGGGGTAAAAGGGGGGAGCGAGGGGGGGGGGGGGTGCTGGAGAAGAAGAGGAGGAGGATGAAGATGAAGAGGAGCAGGCAGACGCTCACCTCTGTGTCTGTTGGTGGTCTTGTCGAACATGAGCATGGCGTCATCCACCTGCAAGACACAGCGGAGGGCACAGTGTTACTGTTAGCGTTACGTAACCGCGGTGACAAGAAAACCAATGATGAGCGCCCGAGAGACCGTGTGACCACACGACGCAGGAAGCCGACCCCCCCAGAAGGCGGACGCCATGTCTGACCTGAGCCGGGGGGATGGAGGGGGGGGGGGGGGTGACGGATAAACACATTACACCGAGCCAAAGTGAGACGAATGGGACCCTTCCTCGTCTGGGAACGGCGGCGGCGGCGGCCACGACATCATCATCCCTCATCATGTCCAATAACAGCCACACACACATGCACACAGATTGAGGTGTGTGCACGTGTTCCTGCTGGTTCTGTCTGTGGAGGAACATGGTGGGGGGGCTGGAATGGGATGGGGGGGGGCTCACTCAAGCAGAACGTCTGACTGGCTAGCAGACCAGCAACACCTCGCCACAGGTTTGGCACGCAATGCATCTGCACCTCTTGCACAAACACACACACACACACACACACACACACACACACACACACTGGACCCCCCACCCTCAATATTGCCAGTATGTGGTCCCATGGGCTGGAGGTAACTCTATTATAGCCGCAAGACAGGGGGGACCAGGAGGCCACAGGCGGACAACTGGGAGGGAGGAGGTCCAACCGGTAGCTTCTGGAAGGACAGCTAGATATGGTGATGTTGGTAGGTGGGGATGGATCCTTCCATCGGACCGGACAGCCCCCTCTTTCCCCCCGGACATAGGGATGGTACGATCCACCCCGAGTAGATGAACATGGGAGGAAGGAACACGGTGGAGTGGACCTCCTGGACCGGAGCACTGCACTGGAGTAAACAGAGGCGGTGCGCTGTGTGTGTCTGTCTATGTGTGTGTGTGTGTGTGTGTGGGGGGGGGGGGGGGGGGGGGGGGGGGGGGTGCTGACATCAGAAACACTCCAGCCTGTCAGTTTCACTTTCGCTTTCCGCGTAATCTTTGGAAGAAACTGTCAAATATTCGCTTTACATTAGCTCGATGGAGCGACTCTCCAGGGCCAGGGGGGGGGGTTTAAAAAAAATCTGGAACCGAAAACACAAATTAGCTCTGTGTGTGTTTGTGTGTGTGTGTGTGTGTGTGTGTGTGTGTGTGTGTGTGTGTGTGTGTGTGTGTGTGTGTGTGTGTGCGCAGACCAGGGCTAGCTGTCGCTACAAACAGCGGCAGCTTGAGTTGCACTTTTAGTGCGTCGAGCTAACAAAGCAGTTATTCCTGCAGTGTTGACACGACAAACACACACACACACACACACACACACACACACACACACAGTGAAAACGGTTTTGTTTTTTTTCTGCTGGGTCTGAGAAACGTGCGGCGGCTAACGGCCGTGTGATGGGACAACAACACCCGCGGCAAACGGTTTCCATGAGCAGACATTTATAAGGTCATGTGACTGGGAGGGGGGGCGCACATGACGGAAATGTCACCGGGGAAGAAGTGGAATGACTAGAACACACACACACACACAGACACACACTTTATGCAAGGGAAAGCTGGACTGGGTTCTCCATGGATGGGTCCTCCATGTTCTCCAGGACGTCCTCCCTCCGTCCAAAAAAAGATCAGCAGACAAGCCTTAATGGCGTGAAGAGGAGGGTGAAGGATTGGGTGATTGACAGCTGATCTGTCTAGCTTAAGCCCCGCCCCCAAAATTGACAATGTTAACAATATGGTGCCTGTTTTCCTGTTAGCTGCAAGCTAAAAGGTGCTAGCATTTGAACGCTGAAGGGTTAAAGCGTAATTTGGTAGCGGAAGCGTTACAACCAAAGTCATCGAACCTCCTTATATGGACAAAGCTATCTCCGTGGAAACCAACAACCCCCCCCCCCCCCGCTTGGTACGAGCAGGAAGTGTGAGCTTCAGAAATCGAGATCCGCGGCATTGGCGACACAGAGACGGCGCCCGTCTTTACAAAGACTGTGAGCATCACGCCAAGGTTGCACTCCACCCACCCCGGCCCCCCCGGTGTAAACCCCCCCTCCCCCTCGCCACCACCGCCGCCGCCGCCGCCGGCAGGGTCCATAGAAGCATCCCCGGCGCTCCAGGCCTTTTCAATGCAGCCATTCAAGCAGAACACAGCGGTGCGCTTCCATCTGATAGAAGGTTAAGGACCTCTCCAGCGCTCCGGAGAGAAGAGGACTCCACCATGCGGGGGGGGGGGGCAAGCACACCTAGGAGGGTGGGGAGGGTGGGGGACCTCGTGGAGTAGAAAGGTCCAGACGATAATGGCCGCTGTATCATCATGTGCAAGAGGAGCGGGCGCCGCGGCGAAGCTCTTGGCCTTTTGTGGCGACCAAGAAAAGAGCAAAGACTCTATTTCTCCAGAACAGACCACCGGCACTTGGAGAGAGGGGTGGGTGCCGGGAGAAGGTGGGGGTGGAGCTTGTTAAGATGATACGTTAGCTGTCCGACACGCTGGCTTGACACGCTGTGACTCAAGGAGCCGACACAAAGCTGCCGCAGGAGAAGCAGTTGGAAGTTCTCCGGCATCAAGGGGGAACAGGTGCGACGCCCTTACGGCCTCAGGCAGAACGATGAGCTTTGACAAGGGCCTGAATAACCAGAATCAGCAGAACCGGTATGTTCCTCAGAAATCCCATAAAGAACTCAGGCTTGGTGAACCCAGACTGCTTCATTCTGCATCTGTTCCAGATGCTAAGCTAGTGCCAGCATTTCAGCACTCTCAATGGAACCAACAGGTCACCGGGGACGACAAGTCTGAAGCATACCATCCCGTCATGGAGTCAGTACAGGGTTCCCACCTTAGCTCACATGGACTCCGGACCGAGTCACGAGTCCTCATTGGTCCCATCTGAGTCCCACTGGAGTCAGTAGAACCGGTTCCACAGTAAGAGTTCCAGTGGTTCCACCTTCCTCAAGAGAGAGCCTGATGAGGAGCTCAGAACTTCCTTCTGGGTGGAACGGTGGACCGCAACCCCGCTGGTGCCAAGGGTGCGTCAAATCAGCTGAAGGTCCCGCCTCAGGAGGAGTTGTACCCCAACACCTCCACCCACCACCACCACCGTGAACGGACCCGGTTAAACCCCGGAAAATAATGAATCGTTGCGGAAAGATCAACTATGAATCCGAGGACAGAGGCACTGCTAGTGGCTGATGTGCTGTTTTCGTGTTAAGGTTGGAGGGGGGGGGGGGTTTAAGAGCTCTGGAAATGAATAATGCGTGGCATGATTTTAGATCCGTGTCAAACGCAGAGTTTGCATTCTGCTCGAGTCTGGACGCCAATGGGGGCGGCAGAGGTTGAGCGGCGGTGGGGCGGGTGGAGGGGCTGGAGGGGGGCCAGATGGCGAGGATGAGGGGGACTCACAAGACCAGTTGGGGATCTGGACACTTGTGAGTGAGTGAATGAGTGACTGAATGATTGAATGAATGAACGAATTAATGAATAATGACATGAACGAACAAATATACGAACGAAGGAATGAATGACTGAACGTCCGGCTGTCATGCATGCACGTTGGTGATTTGACCATCAGACTCCTTGGGCACCAATCAAAGTTGTGACTCCAACAAATGGGGCTCAGAAGAATTCATCCATTCATCTATCACCTCCACCCTGCTGGTTGGGGGTTGGGGTGGGGAGTTGATGGAGCCAATCAGAGCTGCCGTTGGCCAGGACACTAGGGATTCAAACACCAGATTCACTACAAGTACTTACAGGTGCTAAAGTCAACAAAACAGTACAAGTACTTCACTCCTGCAGAAGCACAAGTGCTGAAGTACAGTGTACATGTATTTGATATGGAGTATGTTGTACTTGTGAGCAATGTTCCCTCTAATTTTTCATAAGTCTGGGCATACAGACAACCTCGCTGAGCACACTGAGGACCACTGTGAGCAACATTAGAAGTGCACGCTGTGACCACACTCCAGTATCACGCCTGGTATCATAGCTTCCATTTAGTCCATATTTTTACCATCAGAAAACTTGCTTACTACTTTAGCTTCGCTGCTTATTTTGCAGATCAGACCTTTTTCGCTCGAAAAAGAAAAAAAATCTCACCCAGTTTCACCACTTGTTCTTCTATTTACACATACCCCGACAGCCGTTCCAACTTAAAAGAACCGCATTTCTTTTTTACTTTGGTTTGCTGAGTTGACGTATCACATTCACCGCCCACTCGTTTCCCCCTGATAAGGGGTTAGCATGTTAGCATTAGCGCCACACTGTTATTATTGTTATTTAAAGGGGGCAAAGCATGTGCGCAAGTACTGTCAATGCCGTGATTGGCTGCGTAATTGCATCGTATCATATGATTGGCTGGACACCTGTCACTCTCTGAGTTGCACAGCAAAATGCTACAGAAAAAAATGTGACATATCTAATTCATTTGCAGTGCACTCACTACACTGGATGTTTTCTTGCACTGCGAGAGTGTGCAAGCAGTGCGCAATTGCACAGCTGGGCAGCTTAGAGGGAACTTGCTTGTGAATGGAGGGGGTATCTAAATGCAGCACTTTGAGCGAGTAAATCGTTCCGAAATAAAAGACTTGGATTTGGAAATACTCTCCTGAGCTCCTTCAATGTGACGCCCCCCCCACTCCCGCCTCCTCCTGGGGCTCCGCCACGGTGGGGGGGGGGGGGGGGGCAGTTCCCCCCCCCATCCCCAGGGAGACCAGTGAAGTGTGACATTATTATTATCATTAGCAGCGTGACAGAAAAGGGTGACGGTCAAGGAGGAGGCTCAGCTGGCACCGCCGCCATCAGCACTTCCTGCGCCATGGCCGCAATTAGAGGAGCGATGGAGCGCTAGCAGCCGGGGTGGGGGGCATGGGAGCTCCACGTCCTCGTCTGAGGACCTCTGACCGACAGGAGTCCAAGGCGGGCCAGCCTCTTTCTTCAGCTTCCACCATCTCCATCCATTCCACCGAACGGATGGAGGGATGAGACAAGGACAAGGAGAATGAGGAGAAACTCGGCACACGGAGGTCCCTGCAGAACCCTTGGGACCTCCGGACCACTGGGACCCAAGAACAAGGAACATCTGATGGGGTAGAGGGACATGGGACAGCCAATGGACCACCCACCACACTGGAGGAGAGGATGATCCATGATGGAGGGATGGATGATGGACACCTGGCTAGATGAATGAACGATGGAAGGATGGATGAACGCATGATGGATGAAAGATGGGCGCTGGTTCGATGAACTGATGATTGATGGATGAACGGATGATCTGTGGTTTTAATGCTCGATGAACAATGTGTGAATGGATGGATGATAGAGCGATGAATGGATGAATGATCCATGCATGAATGTTGACTGGATTAACAGTGGTTCCACTCACAGCTGTATGAATTGCTGGATGCATGGATGGATAAATGAATGGATGGCAGGTTAATGACTAGGTGGACAAATGATGAATGGATGAGTGAATCCTCCTGCGTCCCCTGGGCGCAATTTCAGATTGTGATCATTAAAAATTATTTGTTTGCCCCCAGCCGAGTTGCCGTTTCAGTGACATTCAAAGAACACAGCAGGTTCTCAGCACAACTTCAACACCCAGGAGGTACCTTCTCACTCAGGACCAGTACTATCATACAAGACCAGTACTATCATACAGGACCAGGACTACTGACAGGACCAGTACTTTCATACAAGACCAGTACTATCATACAGGACCAGTACTACAAACAAGATGAGTACTACCAACAAGACGAGTACCGTACAGGACAAACGGTATCATACAGGATGAGTACTACTGACAAGATGAGTACTACTAACAAGACGAGTGCTATCATACAAGACAAGTACTACTAGCAGAACGAGTACTTGTCAAATCATACAAGACAAGCACAATCATACAGCACTAGTATACATCATGAAGTATTAGTACACCTCATACAGTACTAGTACACTTATACAGCAACAGTACACATTTCCTGCAGATATGACCAGGGAAGGGGCGGCAGAGAGCCAGGAGAACATGGAGAACCCAGGCAGAGTGGACAAGGTCCACCAATTCAAGCCGTAAATAGTCCTCAAATTTGAGGAGTACCCCTTCCCCACCGGCTAACACCTCAACAACGTTCCACCAATGTTCTGAGCAGCAGGGTGAGAACCCTCAGAGGGCAGAACCCAAAGTCAAAGAGCTTCAGAGGGAAGGGAGGCCACTTTAGATGACCTCACAGAGCAGAACCAAGTCACCACACACACATGCACTCACACACACACAAGCGTCGGCGGCGCCCTGGTCTGCTCCGTCCGTCTGTTTGCAATGAGGCGGGGGGGGCATCTCGTTTCTGGGCGGCGAGCCGACAGCGAGGAGCTGAGATGGTTAACAATCCTCGCGGTGGCGTGAACGTCAGCACGCCTCCACAGACCACACGGCCGAGCCCTCCGAACTCTGAGGGGGTACATATTCATGAGGACCCCCCCCCCCCCCTCACAAGAGGAGGTCGCCATGGCGACACAAAGCCGTGTTCTCGCCGCGGACGGTGTGCACAGCGGGGGAACGAGGCGGCGGCGCCGGGGGAGAACCGGGGAGGCGAAGTGTGACGGCGCCGTGCCTTCAGGGGCTTCGGGACAAGAAGTACAGAAGTTAAGGACGACGAGGTGGCGGCCTCTGATTGGACGACGGCCACCTGGAGAGGACTCGCTGTTGCTGTCATGAGCAGGTTCCCCATGGTTGGACTCATCTGGGTGGAATCAGAGAACCCGAGGAGGGCGGGAAAATAAAATCCACTCCTTCATCCATTAGTAGAGATACATCAGCTGTCAATCATCCAACCATTCACCCACATCGATAACTTCTTCAATGAACCCTTTGTCACGCTGTGCTGGGGCGGACTCGAGCAGGGAACCACACTTCGGGGCAGAGATGGGTGGAAAGCGCTTTTATTTGGTTGAAGTGGCAGAACGGGATGAGTTGCAGACTGGACGGGATGCAGACAGAACTGCAGAGGCTGGGCCTCACCAGTACGGGTTACAGACGGGACGAGTTGCAGACTGGACAGTACGAGATGCAGACAGAACGGCAGAGGCTGGGCCTCAACAGTACGGGTTGCAGACGGGTCGGGCCCCAAGCAGGGTGGCAGACTGGACAGTACGGGATGCAGACAGGACGAGTTGCAGACAGAACGGCAGAGGCTGGGCCTCAACAGTACAGGTTACAGACGGGACGAGTTGCAGACTGGACAGTACAAGATGCAGACAGAACGGCAGAGGCTGGGCCTCAACAGTACGGGCTGCAGGAGGGAACAGAGGTCACGCCGGCCGACTGGGTCCGGTCGTGACGAGGGAAGGGACAGAGGTCACACCTGGGGTCCGGTGCTGGCAAGGATGAGGTCCGGGTCGTGGCAGGGGTGAGGTCCGGGTCGCGGCAGGGCCCCACAGTAGTCCGTGAGGACCACAATCCACCGGCGCCAGGCAGGGAGTGCCGCTGCCCTTTATAGGGATCTTGATTAGCGGCATCTGCTGCAGCTGGCGCCGATTACGATGGGGATCAGCTGTGAACCCTGACACCCTTGGCTAGAAGGAACCGAAGAACATGGAGAACCCTGAGACCCCACACAGGCAGAACCCAGTCCACTAACCAATCAGAGCCTGGAACCATCTCCACCTTCCAGCCTGGGAATTAGCCTAGCTCTAAGTTTGAAAAGAGGGGTTCTATGAGGGAATATGAGAAGAACCTTGAGGAACATTGGAACGGGGCATCACAAACAGAGACAACCAGGTTCCTGCGGGTCACAACGTCAGACGGTCACTTTTCATTTCTCCTCAAAAGCTGGATGCCATCGGGAACACCAGGAAGGAGGCTCCACGCGGAGAACGCGGCCAATGCTAATGCTAATGCTAAAGGTGCAGCTCATCAGGTTCATTCACAAATGCGACTCTACGCTGATAAATCACCGTTGTTCCCTCCAGTTTAATACAGGAAGTCACTGAGGTGACTCCCATGACTCCCCTTCCCATGCACAGGAAATATCGGGCTTTCAAGCTACATTAGCATTAGCGAACCCAGCTAACTGTTTTCACCCCCACCCCCATTATACACATTAATATTGGTTTGGGGTCGCATGAAGTCAGGGAGCTAATTATCCAGCAGCGACCTTCGCCGCTGATGAAGGTCGTCCAGACGCAGCTGCTAATCTGGCCCTGTAATCTGATTACTCTGGATTGGGATTAGAGCCGGTGGCTGACGTCTCCCATAATGAGCTGGTCTTAACAAGCTCTTCACCGGACCTCCGGTCCAAACAGGTGAGGAGCACCTTCACGCTCCACCGCCAGGACGAGACAGCATTACAGCTACTGCTACGTACTAGTCAGGCTCTACAGGTACACGGACAATTCAGTATTTATACTGTGATTACTGCGGTAGCACAGGTGTGCAGGTATTGATACTACAGGTACTGCAGGTGTGCAGGAAACAGGTATTAATACTGCAGACGAAGTTATCAATACTTTTTAAAAGCATGCAGCTACTCCTGCAGGTTCTGAAAGATAGACAGTATTAGTATTATAGGTACTGCAGTTATAAGAGTACTCATATTTCAGGTACTGGGGGTGGAATAGTATTAATATCGCAGGTACTAGTACTACAGTCACTGCAGTGGTGCTGCAGTGGATACTACAGGTATTTACAGGGTGTAAATACTACATGTCAGGATGCAGGTACTGCAAGGAGGAGGGAAAGTACTTCCAAAGTACTGGAAGAAGGACGGATGATTGACAGCTGAAGCGTTCATGTAA
The DNA here is from genome assembly GCF_037954325.1 of Fistularia commersonii. Lineage (NCBI taxonomy): Eukaryota > Metazoa > Chordata > Actinopteri > Syngnathiformes > Fistulariidae > Fistularia > Fistularia commersonii. Next base: position 12,364,159 of record NC_141298.1, on the reverse strand, counting down.
AGCCCCGCCCCCTTGCGAAGCTGTGATTGGCTTACAAGGGTGACGAGAAGTGGCGGGGGGGGTGAGACGACCCCCCCCACCCCGCCCCCCGCCCACCTGGACCGTTCCATTCAGATTAGGATTAATGAATTTGTTTTGTCTTTAATAATTTCACATTTTTGTCCCGCCAGAGAAAAGAAGGACGGATGGAACCCCCTCCCTTACTCCCACCCCCACCCCCGTCTGCCCCCCTCACCCCTTTCTATCTGCTCACCCCCTTTTTTTTTCCCTCTTCAATCCTCCTCATGCAAAACACCTTCATCTGTTAGCGGCTGATAGCCCGTCTCTCTTTGTCGCCACAAATATGGATGGTGGAGGGGGAAGCGGAGGAGGGGGAAGCGCCCACCCCCACACCCCACCCCTCTGCTCCCCCCTCCCCCAATTTGAATAGGGCTACACGTCCCCGTATTTATTAAAGCTTGGATTAACATGACGGGGGGTTTTGTCTGGGGGCTCCTTAAGACGCCTGGCGGCGCCGATCCACTGACAGTAATGGGATCCGGCTAATATACTTGACGGATGCTCCGGTTTCCGCGCCGCCACAAAAGCAGAACAATGGCAGAGGGGTTCCGCCGGTGGAGGCGTCGTGCACGTGTGTGTGTGTGTGTGTGTGTGTGTGTGTATGTGTGTGTTTGCACATAAAATGGATAGTGCCACTTAGCCGAAGAAACGGAGTAACTTAAGAGGAAACGGCCGAGAGGTCGTGCAGGGGTTCGGGGAACGAGCAGGAGAGCAGGGGGCGGGGCCTCTGCGAGAGGGCGGGGCCTCCATGAGGGGGCGGGGCCACTAAGGGCCTTTGCACAACGGTACCACCTGGCTTTCACATTACTCAACAAAGGGGAATATTTATAAAACAGCAACGAGAAAACGTTGGGGAATAGAATGTGTGTGTGTGTGACTGGTGTGTGTGTCAATGCATTGCATAGTCTGTAATGTGTGTTTCTGTGTGTTGTATCATGTTTGTGTGTGATGTATAGTGTATGTCTAGGTTTTATATAGTATGTGTGTGTGAGTGTGTGTGATGTACGCCATGTTTGTCCATGTACTGTGTAGTGGGTGTGTGCATGAAATGTGTGTCTCTATGTATTATACAGTGTTTGTGTGTATGCGCATATTTGTTTGTGTATTATATGGCGTCTGTGTCTATGTATTGTATAGTGTGTATGTGTGTGTGTGTATGTGTGTGTGTTTGTGTGTGTGTGTGTGTGCCGTCGATACTGGCTTGCCGAGGACTCGCTCCGAGACATTTCCATATGTCAGCAGGCTGCTGCCATCGGACGCCGGCTGAGCGTATGTGTGTATGTGTGTATGTGTGTGTGTGTGTGTGTGTGTGTCTGTGTGTGTGTGTGCAAACCGGGTTAGCAGATCAAACACACATCTGTTTGCGAGATAGAGGGGAATCTGTCCCCCCCCGGAAAACCTCTCAATACTAATTAACGATCCACTGATAGCGGCCAAATGCCAGGCGTCATTAGCGGCCGCTAAAAAGAAACGCACACACACACACACACACACACACACACACGCACACACACACGTCAGATGAGATGCGCGGTGTGGTGTTTGGTTTCGCTGGCGAAAAATAACCTCAATGACGACCATTGGGGGTTCTGACGGGGACAGGAAATGGCGGGCAAGCCTTTCAAAATAAAACATTGACGGGTTGAATAAAGGAACTACAAACTCTCTTAAAACTACAAATCCCAGACTGCAAAGAGAACCTGTTCCTCTGTCATGGCCGCCGTCTGTCGCGGCACCGCTCTGTGACTATGGCGGTGGTTAAACACCTGTCAAGCTCGCAGACATGAACGATGACCTGGCCGCGACCTCTGACCCCGCCGTTGGCGCTGCCATTAGCATGCACCCGGGCGCCGTGCACGGTAAAAGTGTCTGACAGCCATGTTAGATTTGATTTAGCGTCTGTGGCCAGGCCCGCTTCCAAACGCGCCGCGGCTCCTTTATTTTCCCTCCCTGAATCTGTCAGCGCGCATGTGTGTGTATGTCTGTGTGTGTGTGTATGTGTGTGTGTGTTTGTGTGTATGTGTGTGTGTGTGTGTGACACGGCGGGGGCAGAGCGGTGTGAGGTTTGACGCCGCGAGCAGATGAGGGTCTCCCCCGTCGCCGCCACCCTGACACCCAGCAGTTGGCGGCGCCCACGGCGGCCCGGCGGGGGTGATGGATGGGCCGCCGTCCGCCGCCGATCAAAGCCGCCGCCATTAACGTCCATTAAAGTGTCAAAACAAGCCATTGGAGGCCGAGCGGGCCATTAGAGCCAATCACATTACAGGGTTCCGCCGGGACGCCGCCGTCGGCGTGGGCGAGGAGAATAAATCAAGACGGCGCCGAATCCGAGGTTCGACGCCGTACGTGTCTCCAAGACAACGGCGGTGCCGGACAACTCCAGGAGACGGTGTACAGTCGTAGCGTATCCTAGCAACAGGGTAACAACACCGTCACCACGGTTACAGCCAAGTGTGTCATCACAACGTGATGAAACATGATTAACTGATTAGAGGCATACCAACAAGATTTCATAGCGTGTGTGTGCGTGTGTGTGTGTGTGTGTGTGTGTGTGGGTGTGTGAGTGTGTGTGTATGTGTGTGTGTGTGTTTAACCCCAGTGACCCCCACAGGAGGAGGGGGGCAACTTACAACGACTCCCCGGTTTGATATTCAGTGGAATTCAAATGTCAATGCACCCCCTCACCATTGCCCCCCCACACATTCCCCCATTTGTCATCGCCCCCCCCACCCCCAGTGTTTGTCAGGCCTGGTGATTAGCTGTCACCCTCTGCAGCAGCAGATAACAACCCCCCCCACACACACACCCCAGGGAGCACACACACACACACACACAACAGGCAAACATTTTGTGAGTGTGTGTGTGTGTGCACAAGGGAACACGCAAATTTAAGGCACACTAAAAGTCCAACATGGTAAAAATAATGAAGGACTGTGTGTGTGTGTGTGTGTGTGCGTGTGTGTGTGTGTGTGTGTGCGTGTGTGTGATTGGTTTTCATGGACGTGAGTTTCATTTCAACAGGTATCACCTGTTGAAGTGTTGGAGGGAGGAGAAGGTGTGAAGGACTGGAGGAACCAGAGAAACCGAGGGCCGAAGCAGGAAGGGGGGAAGAACCCGGGCTGTGGAATGAGAATCTTCTCGAAAGATCTGTGGACCTCAATGACCAGCAGCAGAGGTTCCTCATCAAGAACCCATCCTTCTCCTCCCCTCATGAAAGGGACAACTGCGGGAACATCCATCTGAACTTCTGCAAATTTTACTTTCTCCATCTACAATGCCGAACACCCAGAGAACCCTGGAGCACCCTCAAGGTTGAAGGTGTGTGTGTCATCCATTCACACACACACACACACACACACACACACACACACACACACACACTCACACACATTCATCCTTTCATTCACACTCACCCACATAAGCACACACACTCTGTACATGCACACACACTTACCCTTTCATTCACAGTCACACACACACACACACTGTAATGCACACACACACATTCACCCTATCATTCAAACACACTCACCCTTTCATTCGCAGTCACACATACATACACCCATTCATACACACACACACATTCATCCTTTCATTCACACTCACACACATAAGCACACACACTCACCCTTTGATTCACAATCACACACACATTCACATAAGCACACACACACACACACACACTCTCACACACATTCATCCTTTCATTCACATTCACACACATAAGCACACACACTCACCCTTTGATTCACAATCACACACACATTCACACAAACACACACCCTCACATACATTCATCCTTTCAATCACACTCACACACATAAGCACACACACTCTGCACATGCACACACACTCACCCTTTCATTCGCAATCACACACACATACTATACATGCACACACACACATTCACCCTATCCTTCAAACAGATTCACCCTTTCATTCACAGTCACACACACATTCACCCATTCATGCACACATTCATCATTTCATTCACACACAGTCACCCCTTCATTCAGTCACACACACATTCACCCATTCACACACACATTCATCCTTTCATTCACACTCACACAAATGCAGACACACACACTGTACATGCACACACACACTCACCCTTTCATTCAGTCACACAAACACACGTATACATGTACACACACACACAAACACACACATTCACCCTATCAGCCAGACTCACACACACATGCACACACACCCACACACACACACACACACACACACACACACACATACAGCCCTGTTTGGAGGCGTGTTCTCCCAGGGAATGCTGCTGGCGTTCTGGACCAGAGAATAAATTAAGATCCTCTCGAGTGAGAAGAAGAAAGCAAATAAGAAACAGTGGAATTAATGAGCCCCCCTTTTACTCCCCCTTTACTCCCCCTTTTACTTCCCCTGTGCTCCCCCTCCCCCCCTCAGCTCCGGTCCGACCCCGGCTCCCCGCCTCCCCCCGGCCGGCGGTCAAAGTTCCTGCTAAGGAATGATGTGGAAATGATGCTCCTGCGCTCCACAGAGAGGGTTGTGGTCCAGGTAGAAGATATCCACTCACGTGTGATCCTCTTCCTGAACCCCCCCCCCCGCCGCCGCCAAACACACACACACACACGAATGTTCACACAACCAAGGTTCATCACAGCACGACAGTCATCAAACAATCTGGATTATCTCCGTGGAGGTTAACCCATCCAGAAGGACCTGGTCAAACACCTCACATCATCTGACTCCACCTGCTCTCATGACCACTCCCCACCCCTTCACAACAGTCCTAATCTGACAGGAGCAAAAGATAATCTGGCCACACCTGATTTAACCTGATTTAATCTGACTTCACCTGATTTAATCTGATATAACCTAAATTAACCTGGTCTAACCTGACCTAATTTGACCTAACCCCATAGAACCTGACCTAATCTAATTTAATCTGACCTAATCTGATATAACCTGACCTAATCTAATTTAATCTGACCTAATCTGATATAACCTGACCTAATCTAATTTAACCTGACCTAACCTGACCAGACAGATAACCAAACCAAAATCCAACCTGGATTGAACCAAACAAACCAAAACTAATTTCACCCAAAATAATCCAGTCTAATCCAATCCAATCTAGTCTGATCTAGACTACTGTGGTCTAATAAAGTCAAGTCTGATCAAATCAAATCGAATCGAATCGAATCAAATCAAATGTAACATAGCCTACTATAATCTAACCTAATCATATCGAATCGAATCTAACATAATATAATCTAACGTAACGTAGCCTGCTTTAATCTAATCTAATCTACTGTAATCTAACCTAGCCTACTATAATCTAATCTAATGTAATCTACTTTAATCTAACCTACCCACTATTATCTAATCTAGTATAATCTACTCTAATGTAGTCTACTGTGATCTAACCTAGCCAACTACAATCTAATCTAGTATAATCTAATCTAGTCTACTGTAATCTAACATAGCCTACTCTAATTTAATCCAATCTAATCCAATCTAACCCAGCCTACTCTAGCCTAATCTGATCCAATCCAAAAGTGTACCTTACCTGCTTTTTACCTAATGTAATCTAATCTGATCCTGAGCTGAGCAAGGTCAGGTCTTGTCGGGGTCAGAAGGTCACGGGGTCAAGACAGGGAACCACGCCGTTGTTATGGTGACGAATACAACGGATTCCGGCCGTCAGCTCCTTCCCCGCCAATGGTTGGAGGTTCTGGTTGGACGAGCGGCCTGATGATGGTCGCCATTAGTAGAGAAATAGCCAGTGGTGGGTGAGTGGGGGGGCAGGGGGTATTTAAACCCCCCCATCAGGGCTGGTAATGGCTGGTCTCAAACTGTTTAATTACACTTCAGTGACGAGCGCTTAATTTGATTAGACGCCCGCGGCCACGCCGCCGCTCGCATCGGGAAACGCCGCTCTGGCCTCGCGTGTGCACGTGGGTGCGCATGCACGTGGTGACGCGGGACGCCGGCGGCGCTGAGTGACAGCGGCTTCTTAAAGACTTAATTTTACAAATAAAGTAATAAATATAAGCCGGCGCGGCGGCGGCGGGCGAGCTCGTTTGCATAATTGCAATAATAAAAAAAAAAAAAAAAAAAAGCGGAGCGTAGAGGCCTGACTGATTGAATTCACTCGCCATAATTGCGGCGTAAACAATGCGCCCGACGGCGGTGGCGGCATCGACAACCTGCACCGGCTTTTTTTTCCTCTGCCATGATATCATGCAGATCCACAGCCGCCCTGCAATGAGCAGAATTACATGTCGCTGTGTGTGTGCGTGTGTGTGTGTGTGTGTGTGTGTGAGACTACCTGTGACACACACACACCAAACACACACACACACACACACGGAGCAGGCGTTTTGTTTGGCGCTCCTCATGGCGGCGAGCTGTCGCTCAGAATCAGGCCTGATGGATGGACGAGCCGCGGCGGCGCCTCCTGGAGATTTTCGTCCAATCACGGAGGAGGAGGGGAAATGACAGGCCGGGGTGGGGTGGGGGCTTTGTACCTGGGATTGAATTATTGGGAATAAAATTATAATATTCACCACACACAGACACACACACATACACACACACACACACACACACACACACTCAAGCAGGTCGCTCAATCAAACTGATATAAATGGAATGAAAAATCAGGTGCCACATCTGAGTCCCCCCACACACACACATACACAAACACACACACACCGGGATAAGGAGGAGCAGCTTCACACACACACACACACACACACACACACACACACACACAAATACACACACACACACGTATATAGAGTTAATATGTGGTGTGTATGATTATGTTCTTATGTGGATGAATGAATGGATGAATTACACACACACATACACACACACACACACACACACACACACATATATATATATTATTATCCAAGAATGGAAGAACGTGATATATAATATATATGAACAATACATACAAGATACATATGGAGTATACTATATATATACTACATATACAACATACTGTATATATATGCAATTTGATATTTATACAGTATGCTATATATATATAAAATCATATATAGACATCTATACACTTTATACACATACATAAATAAGCATATATATACAGCTCATATGCACATATATATATATATATATACACACACAAAGTATATACATACATATCCATATACAAATATGCTATGTATAAATAGTGTATAGGATTTATAAATATCATATATATATTATATATGTGTGTGTATATATAGGGTATATGCAGTCTATATAAGTGTATATATATATAAGTATATGCAGTATATATACGTATATATATATACACATATAATATTTTATATATATGCTATTTATACAATATATATTTGCACACTTTATACATATACATATATATGTATATATATTATAGCATAATATATATAGTTATGTATATATATAGTAATATATATATATATATATGCAGTATAAAAGTATATATATAGGTCATATACATATATATAAATATCCAGCTGTTTCATCACCACATTAATCCAGACTGATGCTGCTGTCAGTCAGGACCAGCCCAGCAGACCCCCACCTAAGCCCGCCATTCTTATTGACAGGACCCCCCAAAGGCTCCACATGCTTCTAGGCCTGAGTCGATACCTCTATTCTCCCTTCTTGCCCCACCCCGCCCCCTCCCTCCACTGCTGGGGGGTGTTGGGGGTTTAAGTGCCCCCTCTCTAGTGTGTTTGCTTCTCAGTGGGGAGGCGGCACTTGTGGCTGTGCCAGTTTGGGACTGTTGCCCCCCCATCCGCGTGTTGCCCCCGGGCAGGTTTTTTGGGGGGGGTCTGGGGGGAGCTAGTGTAAAGGTTACCCAGCATCGAGGCTTTTGTATGGTAATGTGACCTCCAGCTCCCAGAGGAGACCCCCCGCAACCGCTGCTTGGCAACCGCACGTGATGTCATCGATGATATCACTCAAGTGATGAACCGGCGGCGGAAATGGCGTCCTCATCTGGCACGTCCGGGGACTGCAGACGGGGAAGGTGGGGATGAACACATGAACCGGCCTGGAAACAAGACTTCCTGTTCACGTGTCCTCCAAGCCAGCAGGGGGCGCTGACTTGCCAGAAGACCTCCTGCTACTCTGTCTATTTGATTTGCCATGAAAATGGCTCAATAATGAATGAATGTCACATTGAATTATTCATTCAACACAAAGAAAATGGCCGCCACACTTTCAACCCCCCCCCCCCTCGTGCTCCTTCAACCCTTTCCAGGAGCACAAAGCACTCCTGGAGGTGATTGGTGTCTTCCTCCCCGGAGGCTCCCCTCGCACTTAGTCCTTATTAAAATCCCTTACACACACTCACATGTACATACACACACACACACACACACACACACACACACTCAGACGCACACACAGGACCTGGACGAAGAGTGTCTGAGAGTCCAAGAAGGAGAGTGTTAAGGAGATGGACGGAGGTCTGAGCGGAAGCTAACAAGCTAACGTGCTAACAAGGTTCTTGTCTGTTCTCCAGTAGAACCTGACAGAACGCGCTCTATGCGGGGGGCGTTTTTGGTCACACACACATTCATTACTTATTTTCCATCTGATCCCGCCCAGAGCCCAGGGGGCGGAGCCTATCCTGGCACTGGCTGAGGGGCGGGGCTTAACCTGAACACATCAGCTGTTAGTCAATCATCCTCTCACTCACAACCATGCCTTCAATGAACAGATGACTTTGGACTGTGGGAGGAGAACGTGGAGAACCCAGACAAGAGAACATGGCGAGAACCCAGGCAGGAGATTGTGGAACCTTCCTACTGTGAGGAACCGACCAGAACCTACAAGAACCTACTGGACCACCACGGAGCTGTCCATGAACCCCCCGCCCCCCCCACACACACACACACAGCAGCTCTGCCCAAGCGTCCTCCAGAAGACCTGGATGGAACTCCAGGTCCAGCCCTGATGGACAGCTGGCAGGGATGCCCTGCCCCCTGAAGAACCACACCCCATCCCCGAGGATTCATGTGTTCACCGTATGTTTTACGATTAAAAATTATTCATTAATTAATCCATTCATTCATTCATTCATTCAGCCATTAAGTCACCCATTCATTTATTGATTCATCGTTCAATCATCCAATAGTTTTCAATAGTTCATCATCTATTCATACATCATTGATCATTCATGATGACATGAACGGCAGGTGAACGTTGAGCGTTCCAAACTCTGTGTAGAAGGTCTGAGAAGGTTCCCCGTTGAAGGTGGACCCCCCCCCCCCCCCCCCCCAACTCCCTTAAGGTGGTCTGACATTTAAGGTGGAAAGACTGCAGCCTATTGGCCAGCGCCTGGGAGGAGCTGGCACGCCGCTCGCAACCGGGCCTTTCAAGCCCGTAATGTCACCGTGCGGGGTGGTGGCGGCGGCGGCGGCGGCGAGGGGGTGGGGATGGGGCTGAAGCGGCGGTGGCCCAGCTGCCACGGTTCAAGAGCCTGGCAGCATCTTAACAACAGAGTGTGACATTTTTAGAAGCTGTCAAATTACAGGCTAAAAGGCGGCGGCGAGCGGCGTGGGGAGGTTCGGGGCTTTCAATCTGCCTGAAATGGGAAAGATGGAGGGTGGAGGCCGGAAAATTCCCATTGGAAATTCCTCGCAGGAAGTGACATCATCAGGGGTTTTGCATCACACAGTTGGAGAGACGCGACCATCAGGGTTTCAATCATCTCCATCGTCATCATTATTGTCTTCATCATCATCATCACATCTCCATCATCTCCACCACCACTATCATCATCACCAGCTTCATCACCCTTCTGCATTCTCCAGAAGCTAAGAGTCTTCTCCAGAGGTTCGTGTTGAGGAGCACATGGCTTGGAGAACGAGGTAGAACCCGCTCCGTGTCGTCTGGAACGTTCTTCATCTTCACCGGAGAACCCATCCGACTGACAGCTGAGGTGGGCGGCTTCTGAGGAAGCCATTATCAGGTGTGAAAAGAAGGTGAGGACCTCCCCAGAGACCAGTGCTGGGCGAGGGGGCGGGGCTTAACCCAGACAGGGCAGGTGTCAATCATCCAACTATTCTGTTGACCGATTTTGGACTGAGCACGGAGAACATGGAGGGAACCCGGGCAGCGATCCATGGTTCCATCAGAACTCTCAATCTGGCGTTCCCCAGCCACTGGAAGTAGCCTGCTAGCCCTGTTAGCGGATGCCTGCTTCCATGCACAGGCTAGCAGGTGCCTGTTAGCAAGATCTTTTTAGCTGGTAGCTGTTGGCAGTCACCTGTTAGCAGATACCTGTTAGCAGGGTTCTGTTAGCGAGTGCCGTCTAGCTAGCACTCACTAGTGGGTGCCTGCTAGCAAGTGCCTTCTTGTGGGGTCCTGTGAGCAGGGTCTTGTTAGCGGACACCTGTTAGCAGGGTCCTGTAAGCGGACGCCAGTTAGCAAGGTCTTGTTAGCAAACGCCTTTTACCAAGGTCCTACGAGTGGACACCTGTTAGCCTGTTAGCAGTGACCTGCTACCTGCAGGCGTGCAGCAGGTGGCTGCAGCTAGCCTCAGTGAGCGAGCGTGTGGACTAGGGAGCGCTTAAACAAAGGAAACGCCATTTCCGCCGCCATCCAGCTCGTTAGCGCTCTAATAACAGCCCTTTCCAGATCTGCATAGCACGCCACGCTCATGAATCCCAAGTGGTGTCCGTGCGGCATCGGCGTGCGGGGGCAGGGAGTAGGGGGTACACACCACCCGGGCGGGCAGAATATGAAACCGTCCCCCGTAATTACAGCTTTGGAATTCAGCGTGGTTTTTCCCGCATGGATCAGATTCCTCTGCGCCACCGCTGCTAAGTGAGTCAATATGGCCGACAAAACCAGAATTGCCAAGGAGAATGAGCTGCAGACCTCTAGGTGTCGACCAATCAGGGGCCTCTCTTTGGGGACAATCAACCAATTGGGGGCTCCCTCTGCCCAGCCCAGAGCCAAAAGCCAAACCAATCAGGAGCCACTCCTCAGCGCCAGTCAACCAATCAGGGGCACTCCTTGTAGTCCAGGAGACCAATAGGGGCCCTCACTTTGGGTCCAGCTGAATCAAGCCCTCTTTTAAGTCAACCAATCAGAAGCTTCCCCCATTCTGACCTACTGCTGCGGAGCCCCGTCAGCTGTGACCCCGCCCCCTCATCGCCCCCCTGACCAATCAGGATCAAGTTTGCCTGCTGCTCTAGAGCCTGTTTGGAATTCTGGTCTGGGTGGTTGTCACGGCGACACCCCCCCCCCCCCATTAAGATGGCGGAGGCGTCCGCGGGCGCCGTTTCTAGGTCGGACCTCCAACTGCCGGCGGCGCCATCGGTGACTGAAGCCTGGGTCTGTCAAAGTCAAGGACCCGCCATATGGCGCCCACGCCGGGGAGGGGACAAGCCCCGTCCCCCGCTCGCCGCTCCTTCCCCTGCGGGGGAAAGCAGGCGCAAATCAGCGCCTCCTTTTCAGGCGAGTCGCGGGCGGATGATGTGACCCGACCTTGGCGCCACATGGCGGCCATGTTGTCCTCCCCCCCTGTCCCCCTCACCGACGCCACCGCCGCCGTCCATCAGCGTCTCCGCCGCCTCCTCCTCCACAAAGTGACTTTCAAAGATGCAGGAGGAGGTGGAGGAGAAGCCGCCAGATACGTTCACATGCACACCCCTGTGCACACACACACACACAGTCTAGACTGCCCCAGGGGTCGGGTCTCCGTGGTAACCAGCAGACGGGCGGAAGGTGGCAGCCAATCACAGCAGATCCTGGGGCAAGAGGCGGAGCTTAACCAGCTGTCAGTCATTCAACCATTCGCACCTGCAGACTCTTTGAAGGCTGCAATGCAGGGGGGGTCCAAGGGAACCAGCAGTGGTGTGCGGGGGCGGAGCTAAGCCACACATCCTTGCTGATTACATCATTTCCTGTCGATTTCACGCCACTTCCTATTGATCTCACACCCCTTCCTGTAGATTTCTATGTCACTCCCTTGAGAATTTAGATGACGCCAATAGTAATAAGCGGTCATAAATGTGTAATAAATTGGTTTATTATCTAAAATCTAAATGCAAATTAATGTGTATGTGTGTGTGTGTGTGTGTGTATGTGTGTGTGTGTGTGTGCGCACGCGCGCCTCCCTGTTTTGTCTACAAAGGTTTGTTGTTGGTGCAGAAAATGCAACGTCATCGTTTGGAGTCTGCCAGCCGTCCGTCCTCCAGGAGCCGCTGAGTCACACTTAGAACTGTGTGTGTGTGTGTGTGTGTGTGTGTGTGTGTGTGTGTGTGTGTGTGCATGCATGCTGTCCGCGGGGCATTCAGGGCCTTTGCTGCAGCCAAGCGTTTCATTTGGCGGGCAAACAGGAAGTGGAGGGAGATGGGCTTGAACACGCTCCGCTCCTCGTAAATATAGGAAGACTGACCCTTCTCTTCTTTCAGCTAAACACATGTCAATAAAAATAAAAATATTTTTGGACAAAAAATATTAAGATAAAATAAATAAATAAATAAAACATAAACATTTTTCATTTTTCAGTAGATTTGTTCTATATTTTAAATCCATTTTTAGCAATTTAATTCTCTTTAGTTTAGAATTGCAATTTTAGAAAAAAAAACAACTCGAATTTGTTAGTAGTTTGAATTTTTAAATATTTTTTTTAGGATTATTATTTTTTTTCATCACGTTTAAATGAGGAGTGAGACGTTGGGGTGATCGTGGTCGAGAGGCTATCAATAATACACCTTGGATCTATTTTTAGCCTTCACGGATATGTGACGTTTACTCCACGCCCTCCCGTGTCAGGCTCCGCCCCCATCTCAGACCCCAGCTTATGGTTGCCATGGCAGCCAGGCTGTAAATTACAGATGACACCCCCCTCTCACCTGTCTGACCCCAGAGCAGGTGCAGGATTCCATCCAATCACAGTCAATCTTCTATCAAACATCTCATTCTTCAGCCACCGCCACTTCCATCATCCCACGACCTCATCACGCCGCCACCGCCGCCGCCGCCGCCGCTCATTAATCCCGGGGGGGGGGGGGGGGGGGTTGGGGCAGTGTCAGTCTACCTGACCCCCCCAATCCCCTTCTTTGACGCCGCCATACACCACCGAGCCAGACATGTTGCCATGGCGATATCACAAGTAGACCCTGGAACAGCCCTCCCCCCCCAGCGCCAGACGGTCACCAGACGGTCGGCCAATCACGTCGTCCCATTTCGGGTGGATTTAGATCAGAGGGAACTGCAGCGGTTATTACACATTAATTACATGTTAATTACCAATTTGCTTTCATTAATTACACACACACACACACACACACACACACACACACACACACACACACACACACAGTAACCCTGTCACTAAACTATAGGTGACTGGATGGATGGGGGGGACCTCCCCACCTAATCAGGTGTGTCAGGACACACACACACACACACACACACACACACACACACACACACACACACACACACACACACACGCACACACACACACACAGTACAGTGGCAGTGACGTGAGTGCTTTGCTGGCGAGGACGAGCCGCCATGGAAATCACATGCAAATGTGCACCTGCAGCTGTGTGTGTGTGTGTGTGTGTGTGTGTGTGTGTGTGTGTGTGTGTGTGTGTGTGTGTGTGTGTGTGTGTGTGTGTGTGTGTGTGTGTGCTCTGATTGGAGCATCTTCCACTCCTTTTTCAGCGTCCATCCGTTTGTTCCTCCTCGTCTGACCTGCAGCGATCCTTCTGTCCAACCCCTGCAGGAAAACTGAGATGATCTTCTCGGAGATGAAGAGGAGGACAGGTCATCATCTGATCCGTCCGTCAGACGCCAGGCTGGAGCGCCAACATGGCCGCCGTGGTCGGGGGGGAGGAGAGGGGACAGTGATCTATTCCCTTCATCTACTTCCTGTCAATAACTTCCTGTCGACAGATAAAGCACTTTCTCCTCGCGGGAACTCTAAGCTCCGCCCTCAGAAGTCGCCCCTGCTGCCCGTTAAGTTAATTTTACAAAAATAAAGAATGTAAAAAAAAAAAAAAAAAAAAAATATATATATATATATATATATATATATATATATCAAAATTTTTTATTTTAAAATAATCAGTAGAGAGTCCTGAAGGGAACAGCCGAAAAGAGAGGACAAAGATTTAAAATATTTGAATATACTTATACTCATATTTAAGTATAAGTATATATATTTAAAATATAATATTTTATACGTATATATATATATATATATTTATAATTTGAAAAATGTTTATAAGTGTAAATATTATTTATATATATATATATATATATATATATATTTATATATATAAGTATTTATTAGTGTAAGTATAAGATATATATCTATTTTAAAAAAATATATATACATATATATATATACATCCGTCCATTCAGTCATCATCTGCTACTCATCCTGCATTAAATATTATTTGAAATATTCATAAGTGTTGGAAGAAGTAATATATATTTTGAAAAGAAAAAAAAAAATATATATATATATATTTCATTTTTTTTTAAATATTTCACTGGAAAGATTTTCAAAATAAAAGCTTTTGATTTGAAACGAGAAGAAAAAGCGATCGGTGGGAAAACGAAATTTAAATTGAATGACTTTTCGGGTGTCAATCATTGCGGCCGTCCAACATCTCAGCTGTCAATCATCATCAAACCCTCATGAAGAGAGCGCACACCGTGACGCGTCACCACGGTGACGGTGCGCAGAAATGGTGGCGACGGGAAGCGCGTTCTGATTGGACCACGCCACTACTGTCTGATTCTCATGTTTCTGGTTGTGATGTCACTTCCTGGGAGCTCCCCCTCCTCCTCCTCTCACAGGTAATTAAGTATGTAATTGAATTTCAATTGCACTCTTTGGCTCCTTCTCTGATCTTCTGCTGATCTCCAGGTCGCCGTCAAGGTCGTCGTCAAGGTCGACCATCGCAGACTGTATTTTCAGCCAATTAGAGCATCCTGAGATTTTAGGTGACTACTTGTAATTACAACACACACACACACACACACACACACACAAACAGAGAACCCATGACCCAGTTGTGGCCACTCAAGGCCCCCCTTCCCCGACCACATCCTGCTAATTGGCCCAGACTGCCCGCGCAGACACGAACACACACACACACACACACACACACACACACACACACACACACACACACACATTTGTCCCCAGCGAGAAGGAGCACTTGCCGCTGTTGTGTGATGATTGATAAGCACTTCAAAACTAGAAAATAGAAACTGCGACGGCGCCCGGCGGCCATGACGCCGCCGCCAGAGCGACCACGTGCACGTGCACGTGCATGCGCACGATGCAAAACAGCTGGTGACAGACAGCGGCCATCGTTCTGAGGGCAGATTAATCAAATCCTGAAACCTGGTTGTGTAAATAAAATAAAATTAAAAAAAATAAAAAGAAATAAAGTAACATTTAAAATCACAGTAAACAAGTACCAAATTACACTAAAAACTCAAATAAACAAACTGGAATGAAAAAATATAAAATTAAATATAGCAAATATAAACTAAAACAAACTAAAATTAACAAAAATGAAATAAAATTAAATAAAAGCAAAAATAAAATGAAATAAAACAAAATAAAATGACACTTGAAAAATTGAAATGATTTAAAATGAAAACTAAAATAAAAAACAATCAAAAAAAAGACAAAAAAGAAAATAAATTGGAATAACAACAAAACTAAAATAAAATAAACAAAATAAAATCACCCTTAACAAACTTAAAAGCAATTAAAATATGAACTAAAATAAGAAAATAAAATATAAAATAAGATTTAACAAAATTGAAATGAACTTAAGCCAGAACTAAAATAAAAGCAAAATAAAATGTGACATTACCCTTTAAAAAATTGAAATGAATTAAATTAAACAAAAATAGAATAAAAAATGTAATTAAAATAAGTATGCAGACTTTTTTAAGGCTATAAACCCTCAGGGGTAATGAAAGGGTTAACATACAGGCGAATATATCAAGGATAGAAGAACTACGAGAGACCGCTGATGCTATTATGCCATATTGATGCTTCCACTGCACGCACCTACAAATACACACACACACACACACAAACACGCGTGAACGCATGCGCCTAATGCACGTGCACGACGGCCCTTCTAGACGTGCACGCATTGGGTCTATAAAAGCAGGAGGATGAAATGGCAGCTCAATCAGAGTGATTTGTTTGTTTCCTCTCGCGTGAGGACTCCTCAAGGAGGGCGTGCATGCGTGCGTGCATGCGTGCATGTGTGTGTGTGAGTGTGTGTGTGTGTGTGTATGTGCGTGTGTGTGCATGCGTGTGTGCATAATCAAGTCAATTATGTCATTCAATCAAGTCAAACATCGTTTCCAGGCTTTTCTGCCGTCCATTGATTGCAAAGTCCTGCTGTATTACACCTCCGGCCTTCTGCCCCCCTCCCCCTACTTTTGCCCCCCTCTTCTTCCCCCTCTTGCCCCCCCCTCCACCTGAGGAGATCTTCCCCCTCAATGCCCCGCAGGGAAGGAGCAACCTGTCCATCAAAACCCCCACCATCATCATCAGGAGGAAAACAGGCATCGAGAGGAAACAATTACTATTGTTATTGGTGTTGTTATATTATTATTATTATTGTTATTATTATTATTTTATTATCATAATGATTATTATCATTTTCATTATTATTATCATTATTATTATTATTATTATCATTATTATTATTATTATGTCATATTTTTTTTGATCAATGTTATTATTGTTAATCATGATTATTCTTATAACTATGTTTTGAAACTTTCTGTTTTTTCTATATTCGGTTGTGTGTGTGTGTGTGTGTGTGTGTGTGTGTGTGTGTGTGTGTGTGTGTGTGTGTGTGTGTGAGAAACCCTCATGCTGGTGTTACTTGAGATTATTCTTTTCCATCCAGAAACGATTACATTAGATTTCCAATCAGCGATCGATCTGATGACTACGATCGATCAGATTATGACTGCGATCGATCAGATTACTGCGATGAAGTCTAGATTCTGCGAAATATTCAGATCCACCCAGATGTGGACCGGTCTCAGATTACAAGTTCATTCCTGTCAGATCACAAAGAAATGTCAGATGGATTACCAGTTAATTTGGATTAGATTAAAAGTTAATTCCTGCCAGACTGTGAGTTAATTTCAGACAGTTAATAGACAGATTACCAGTTGATATAATACAGTTTAAGTGTTCTATTTTCACAGACTGAGTTCATTTCAGGAAAATGACTAACCAAGTTTTGGTTTATAATGAGTTAATATCAGGTGGATTATCAGTTAATTCCTGTGAAATTGCAAGTCAATTTGGTACAGACTGGATGTTTATTTTTTGAGATTCATGATGATTTAGCAGATTACAAGGTGTTATCTGACAGGTTGTGTGGGCTAATTCCAGGTAGACTGAGAGTTAATTCAAGAGAGATTACGAGATAATTTCAGGCAGATTGCAAATTCATTGCTGCCAGATTATGGATTAATGCCGGACAGATTACCAGTTGATTTATGCCAGACTAAGAGTTGATATCTCACAGGTGATGCGTTGATGTCGGACATATCAGAGACTTCCTGGCAGATTACGAGTTTATTTCTCAGATTATGCTTTAATTTCTGTCAAATTGAGATTATATTTGTGTCAGATTATATTTGTGGGAGGGAATTCTTCCTCCTCCTCTCACCCAGAAGTGGCTTCACCCACACGGGGAAGCATGGAAAATCCATTCCCGCCGTGAAGAAACGGTTGAAGCTCAAGGTCAAGTGGTGGTGAAGAGATGGGTGGGGGGGTCACCTTGGCGACGGAGGAAGAGGAAGAGGAAGGAGGAGCAGTTTGAGGGAAATGGATCTGCGGTCGGCAAGGAAATTATCTGTGAAATGCTGCCACTGTGTCAAAGCCCCGCGCATGTGTGTGTGTGTGTATGAGCACGTCCTTGCATGAAAGGGCGTGAAAATATGCCTCCCTCAGCTCGGGGAGGGGGGGCATCGCCCACGACAACAAGGACCTGCAGCAACAGCAGAATATGATCTTCATCATCCTGATAAAGAGGAGGAGGTGTTTGGAGGCGAGCGGCAAGGACACGCCCCCTAGTGCCCAAGGCATGCCTCTTGTACCTTGGACACATCCCCCTAAGTCAAGACCACGCCCCCTTAGCCAAAGACATGCCCCCTTGCACACAGGACACATCCCCTTAGCCAAGACCACACCCCTTTTGGCCAAAGACATGCCTCCTTGGGCCTAGGACACGCCTCTTGAGCCTAGGACACACTCCCCTATTCAAAGACACCCCTCTTGTGCCCAAAACATACCCCCTAGGTCAAGGACACGCCCCCTGTGCCCAAGACACACCCTGTAGGTCAAAGATATACCCATTGGGCCAAGGACACATTTCCTTAGTCAAGACCATACCCCTTTTGGCCCAAGACACGCCTTCTTGGGCCTAGGATACACGTCTTGTGCCCAGGATACAACCCCCAACTCAAAGACACTCCCCTTGTGCCCAAGACACACCCTGTAGGTCAAAGATATACCCATTGGGCCAAGGACACATCCCCTTAGTCAAGACCATACCCCTTTTACCCCAGGATACACCCCCTCTTGGGCCCAGGACACGCTTCTTGTGCCCAGGATACGCTCCCCAAGTCAAAGACACTCCGCTTGTGCCCAAAACAAGCCCCCTAGGTCAAGGCACACCCGTTGGGCCCAAGACACTTCCCCTACGTTAAAGCCACGACCATTTGCGCCTAGGACACGCCCACCAAGTCAAAGACATGCCCCTTGTGACCAGGAGACAGCCACTTACCTTGGCCAAGACCATACCCCCTTGTGCCCAAGACAGGCCCCTGAGGTCAAAGGAACGACCCTTGCACAATGGGACATGTCCTTCCGGCCCAAAACACCTCCCCTACATCAAGTCCACGCCCCAAAAGCCCAGGATATGCCTCCTAAGTCAAGACCATGCCCCTCGTCCCCCAGGACATGCCCCCATGATGTGGTTGCAGGTCAAGTGATCAGGCTGTCAAAGATGACAACTTCAAAATAGAAGCCTCAGACATTGGTGTGAGCCCCCCAGCCACTTCCTGCTTTGGCGGTGAGGCAGAGGTCCGACGGACGTCTTACCTTCCCAAACTGCTCGAAATACGTTTTGACGTCCTCGACCACGGTGTTTGCCGAAAGGCCGCCCACGAAGATCTTCTTCGTTCTTGTGACCATCTGGAACACACAGGGGGGAGAACCAATCAGAGAGCAGGGTTCGGACACCACAGTCTGCTCCTGACTGCCGCCGACAGGAAGTGAGTCACACACTGCAAAATCAGATAGGCCAAAATAAAAACTTTGGTTCACCAAAATAAAGGTGTGGATACACCAATATAAAAAGCCTCCATTCACCTAAATAAAAGCTATTACATGATATCAGTCTGGATTAAAAAAAGTCTGGATTTACTAAAATAAAAGTCTAGATTTACCAAAATTTAAGTCTGGATTTGTCAACATAAAACCTTGGATTCACCCAAAAAAAAAACCACCCGGATTTACCGCAATAAACACAGGTTCACCAAGATATTGACCCTTAAATAAGCTTGGATTCATCAAAATAAAAGTCTGGATTCAACAAAATGAAAGCTTGGAATTTACAGAATAAAAGTCTGGATTTACCAAAATAAAAATCTCAGATTCATCAAGATATAAACACTTAAATGCACTAAAATAAAAGCTTGGATTCATCAAAATAGGAAGCTTTGATTTTACAAAATAAAAGTCTGGAATCAACAAAATAAAAGGTTTTGATTCAACAAAATAAAAGCCTGAATTTACCAAAAGAAAAATTCACCAAGATATAAACGCTTATATTCAACAAAATAAAAGAGACGGCTTCTGGAAAATAAAATCTTTGGTTCACCAAAATAAAAACCTTTAAAGGCCACAGAGAACCACCATTCATTCATTTCTATGGAGAGCGCTAATCCAGAATCAATTTCATTTTCTTTGGGCTCTGTTCTGATCCAACACTCCTCCTTGGTAAGCAGAATCAAAGCTAGTTGGCCATGTTAGCAGTAGAAGCTAGTTGGCCATGTTAGCAGTAGAAGCTAAAATGACAGGTCTGCCAAGGGTTATGTCAAAGCTAGCAAGCAACTATAGCAGTAGAGGCTGCTGTTGGGAGTCCAACCAAGGTAGCAGCATTAGCATTGGAAGCTAACATAATAAGCCTGACGATGGTTGGAACAATGAACAATGATAGCAGTGGAAGCTTATGTAACAAACCTCCAAGTGGTCAAGTCATAGCTAGTTAGCAGCGTAAGCACCATTGGCCAACATATCGAGCCTGCTCATGTCCACGTCGTAATTAATTGGTAGCGTTAGCACTGGAAGCTAACATAATAAGCCTGACGATGGTTATCCCAAAGCTAGTGAACAATGATAGCAGTGGAAGCTTATGTAACAAACCTCCCAGTGGTTATGTCAAAGCCAGTAAGCAGTGTTAGCACCATTAGCCAATGTAACAAGTCTGCCCATAGTTACATCAAATTTAGTTAGCTAGAAGCTAACACAACGAGCCGGCCCAAGGGTACGTCATAACTAGTTGGCAGCATTAGCAATGAAAGCTAATATAACAAGCCTGCCCGTGGTTACGTGTCCAGGCTAAACACTCGGGATATGTGTGTGGGAAGAAGCAGGTGACCTTCACAATAAAAGCCCCGGAGGCATTTTAATGTTTATATAAGGATATAAGGTTATATAAGAGTCTCTTAAACTGAAGGGCGTGGCCTGACAGCGGCGATGTGAAGGTCACGCCACTCCTCTTCAGCTTCCCTTCTTGTTTTGTCTGTCGGGAGGTTCTGTCAGCCAACAGGTGGATCCTGCTGCACACACACACACACACACACACACACACACACACACACGCCGTCTCTCCGGGTCTGACAGAAATATCCGAATGTTTGAAAGGAGTAAATTGGGTTAAAGGCAAAACTGGGTCGCGGGCCGGTCCATTTTTCTTTACGTGTCTGGAATCGGGGCAGGCGGGGAGGGGAAGTGATTGATTACTGATCGGGCTGCGATCGGAGTGCGGGTGAATGATTGACACCCCCGCACTTTGACGCTGATTCATTTTAACGCGTTCCTCAGCGGAGCCCTCCCCTCCCCTCACTTTGGGAGAAAAATGGTTTGATCTGGACTAGAATATTACCTTTCTATGACAATACTAAAGAACCCATCTGGATTTGGATGGCTTACGGGGGTGTGCAGGAATGGTACAGTCCAACCCGCGGCAAGCACATGGCGTGTGGACCATTCGGGGTCAAACCACCAGCCACAGGCCGGTTGTGTGTGTGTGTGTGTATGTGTGTGTGTGTGTGTGTGTGTGTGTGTGTGTGTGAGGTGGGGGGGTTGACAGCCGTGTAAAGGCCAGAATAATGGGAGCCCTGAACGGTAGGGGGGCCAGCTGAGATGAACGCCGGCTTGTTGATTTATTTCTCTCCCAGATCGGCCACGATAGCGGCCAGCGAAGGTGATAAACAGCTGCCGCCGCTTTATCAGTGGCTGCCTGGCCCCGGGGCAGATAACCCCCCCCCTGGGGGGGCGGTGGGGGGGGGGGGGGGGGGGGGGGGCGATTGTGACAACCCAAAACAACCGGTTGCCTTGATGACGGCCGGCGGGGAAACAGGAAGTTTACGCATGAAGAAGGGAGGATGCTATTTTTACACTCTGGATAGCTCCAGATTAGACATGGAATAGACCTGGAGAAGACCCAGAGCAGATCCAGAACAGAACCAAAACAGATCTGGGAAAGATCCAGAACAGATCTGTAACAAATCCAGCACAGACCCGGAATGTACCTGGAGTAGACCCAGAACAGCTCCAGAACAACCCAGAACCGAAACAAAACAGATCCAGAGCAACTGCAGACCAGGTCCAGAACAAATGTGGAACAGACCGAGAGCAGATCTAGAACAGATGTGGAAGAAGTCCAGAACAGAACTGAAATAGATCCAGAACAGACCTGGACTAGATATGGCGTAGACTCAGAATAGTTCCAGACCATATCTGGAACAGATCCCGCACTGAACCGAAGCAGATCCAGAGCAGCTCCTTAACGGATCTGAAACAGATCAAGGAAAGATCCAGAATAGACCCAGAATAGACCCAGAGCAGATCCAAAACAGAACTGGAACAGATCCAGAGCAGATCCAGAACAGAACTGATCATATCTAGCAAGCCAATCAGAGCTGACACTGGGGAAGGGGGCGGGGCTTAACATGGACAGGTCAATTACAGGATGATGAAGAGAAAAACAAGCAGGCAGAGGATAATTCTGGAGGGAGAACCCTGAGAGTGCTGAGTTGTCCTTACGGAGACTCAGGACTTCATCAAGGAGGCGATATATGCAAATGAGGTGTCTTTTTGACCAATCACGGTGCTGCTGCCATCACCCACTTCCTGCTTGTTGAAGATCAGGACCTTTATTTTTCAGATGCCATGAACAGCCTCTAATTCTTATCATTAGCTGAAGGGGGGGGGGGCGACCACACACACACACACTCACACACACACCAGATGCAGCCCAGTGAGCAGAACACGAGGCTCTGCAGCCTCATTAGGAAATTAAGGTTAAAGTCAGCGCTCTTGAATATTCAACACTTCCAGCCTGAATGGGGGGGGCTCTATCTACCCGTCAGCCCCCCCGAACCCCCCCGAACCCCCCCATGCCTCTGCTCTGCATTCCATGGGGGGGTTCAAGGCCGAAGGAAAAACAGTCAGGATATTAATTGGACCAGTTGGTTCGTTAAGAGGGGAAGACGTGATGGGGGGACGAGGGGGCGGAGTCTGATTTCAAATGTTCGATCCCGTGAATTTGTGCTTCCAAACTCAGTGACTGGAAGTCGTCTTAGCAGAGAGGGGCGGGGCTTAGCCTGGACGGGACAGCTGTCAATCACCCGTCTCCGCCACACCTTCACGGAGGCTCAAGATGGACGACATGGAGAACCCGGGTGCCGTCCATCAGGATCCGCCTATCGGACCGTGGCCTCGCGAATCTATAACATCGCACGGGATTATTGATTACTGATCGGTGATCTGATGGATCGGGTTCTACTCCAGGTTCACTGGACACAATTTTATTTTGGAAGTCCAAGCTGTGATGAGTCCTTCCTGTCAGGGGTTTAAACATGTCCTACCTTCTTCTAATTAAATCACATTCCTGCTTCACCTGCTGCTCCTCCATGCAGATGGGTTGCTAAGAGAACCTACACACACACACACACACACACACACACCTGATACTTATCTAGATCCTGCAGCTACTAAGACTGACTGATGTGAGGACGAATGACGGGACATGCCGGTCACATGGTCCGCGTTGGTGTGTGTGTGTGTGTCCAGGATGGCATCACACACACACACATGCACACACACACACACACACACACACACACACACGCGCGTGCGTGCCCACAAAAAACACACGGTCACGATCAGCTGTGTGCAGAGTCCCAGACAGACTGCCGTTGTATGTGTGTGTGTGTGTGTGTGTGTGTGTGTGTGTGTGTGTGTGTGTGTGTGTGAGTGTGATATCTCTCATACCTAACAGTATTGAGGGGGGGGGCAGAACACTATGAGGAACAATGGTCCCGGTTCCGACGGTGAGATATGATTACTGACATTCAGGCGCCGTCTGTCGCCCCATTCAGGGGGAACTGCAGAACATCTGTCACACACACACACATACACACACACACACACACACACACACACACACGCTCGCTGACCCGCACAACTGATAGGATCTGGCTGTAACACAGAAACAACGTCTCCATGACAACCTTGATTTGTTTCTGTGTTTGCAGACGGACGCGGTGTCTCCCAGGTGTGAATGGTTCACACACACACACACACACACACATTAACAAGGTAAATAATGGTGACACCTGTAAGACATGTGAATGAGAGGGTGAATATGTCCCTCTGAATGGATGAATGACCTGTGAGGACCAGGGCCGCCGCCCTCCCACGCCTCCCATTAGCAGCTAATTGATTAGCCTTCTTGGTCTCCACGGCAACCCGGTCATCAGCCTGAGGTGGGATTAGGGGCAGCGGAGGAGCTGATGGGAGGGGAGGGGGGGGAGGGGGGGGGGTCAGTCCAGGTCCTTCCTGTCCCTTTAAAAATAAATAAATAAATGGTCCAATCAGGGCTCGGCGCTGCAAATAGAACTGTAATTGCTTATTACAATACAATTAGGAGATGAAGAGGAGGAGGAGGAGGAGGAGGAGAGGCGCTTAGTGCAAATGTGGATTGACAGCGGTGGCGGCGGCGGCCGTAATCCCGCCGCCGCCGCCACAGAGCAGGACTGTGGAGATAAGAGCAGACAATGGGGGGGCAGGAGGAGCTAATGACAACTGTGGCTTCCAGTCGCCCGGGCGGCGTCCAGGGCCGTGATTGGCCGAGGGCCTGGGGGTGGGGGGGTGGAGGGGCGGAGGGGTGCGAGCTCCCCCCCACCCACCTACCCCCAGAGTGTACGCTGGCTCCGAGGTGGGGGGGGGTGAGCAATTGTTCCGACAGGAAGAGCCTTTAAGAGCCTCTCGCTAATGTGAGCATTATGCTAATCGGATGGATTCGAGACTGAGCGCGCTCAGTCTGACGTGGTTCCACCGCCAGACATGGAGAACCATGGAAGAGGAGGCGGGTTAAGAGATGTTGGTCCAAATAAAAACGATGCCAGGTGATGGAAGCCCTGTGAGGTCCTGCAGGGGCACTAAGAAGAACCCGGTCCACCACAGGTCTGCTCACCTGAGAACCTCCACCAGACCTCAACCTTTCACGCCTGTAAAACCATCTCTGGACGTTCTATGGAGAATCTTGGAGAACCGAAACCTTCCCACCTCCTGTAAGACAGAGGCGACAGCCAAAGGAACGTGCCTATGCATTCTGCACCCACTGTTAGCATTGTCCTAGCATTGGGTGCTAATGAGCTGCTAGCTGCTAACAGCAAAAAGCCATCAGTCACTTTCACCCAGTGAGATGACCTCCACCAGGTGAGGACTGGTGTCCACAAGAAAACCCTCAGACTGCTCGCAACCATTAGCATTAGCATGCGTGCACAATAAGCCCCGCCCACATGCGGCTGGTGTTCTCCTCGCTTGGACCTCAGCGTGCAGGCCTGACCTACACAGAGCTGAAGGTCAGCAGAGACTTGAAGGATTCGTTTTTACACTAATTCATTCAGTCATCCATTCATTCACTTGTTCATTCATTCACTGACTCATTTGTTCATCAATCCATTCACTCACGCACTCATTCCCACATTTATTCATCCATTCACTCACTCTAAAGCATTAATTCCCTCATTCATTCAATAATTCAGTCATTCACTAACTCCTTCATTCACTCATTCATTCATCCACTCACTAACTGTAACACATGAATAACACAACTCATTCATTTGCTTTTTAATTCATTCATTTATTCATGTATCCATTCACTCACTCACTGGAAAACATTCATGCATTCATTCGCTGTCCTGAGGCCATGATTCCCTGAATGATGGGATCCACCTGGACGCTCCTCAGCGCACTCAGATGAGACCTCCACCTCCATCTCCTCCTCCACCAGGCTTCATTTCATTTCCTCGGGGAAAGGAGGACCTCCTCAAACATCCAGCTTCATAAGGAGGAGGACGCTCCAGATGATCATCATCCAGAATTGAAGACAGGAAGTGAGAGAGGAGAACCTCCAGGGGGTTTTATTCTGAGAGGACAGTTCGCAGTGATGTTCCCCCGGAGCTCCAGAACCTTTCCATCTCCCCTCTAGACCTTCTCAGTCATCCGCCGCCATGTTTGTAGTTCTCCTGGTGGGCCACCAGGAGGCACCAGGAGAAGGTGCCGGAGCAAAGAGGTTCTGCGTTCCTGAGCGGCTCAGTGACCTTTGGACCGGGGATTAGAAAACCACACAACACTGCTTCTCCGACACCTTCTCACAGCGGCCCCACTCCTTCTCCTCGTTCTTCATCTCCTCCTCGCACACTCACGTTCCTCGGGGAGCTGATCCGTCTTTGCGCTGCATAAATGCCAATTCCGTAACCCTCCCCGGCATGAAGATCAGATTAGAGGAGGCCACGCAGCAGATCACCTCCACCTCCTCGTGTCGATACATTCATCTGTTTAATCAGCTTCTTCTCTCTCCAGGTGCGTTGAGATGCTCCTGAGCTCCTGGTGCACCAGCCCATGCTGACACCATCACAGCACATCTCCTGCCTGGGTTCTCTCCATCTTCCACCTGGGTTCTCCAGGTTCTTCTGCCCCGGTTCTCCAGGTTCTCCGTCTTCAGTCAGCCGATCCATTGAAGACTCTCAAGCATCCATTGTTTGAATGAGAGGTGAATGGTTGGATGATTGACAGCCGACCCATCCAGGTTAGGCTCCGCCTCTCAGCAGGGTCAGGTGGTGCTGAGATTGGCCCCGCCCCCCAAGAACCTTCAGGTGGACTCCCGGGTCCTCACCTGGAGGGTCCTGCAAACCTTCAGCGCCTCATCAGAACATCTGAGGATAAAGCGTCACCCAAATCCAGATCCTGATCGATCGCAGCGAA